>NC_140166.1:18004720-18020476 GCF_963971535.1 Notolepis coatsorum | reverse complement strand
GAGAGAGAGAGAGAGAGAGAGAGAGAGAGAGAGAGAGAGAGAGAGAGAGAGAGAGAGAGAGAGAGAGAGAGAGAGAGAGAGAGAGAGAGAGAGAGAGAGAGAGAGAGAGAGAGGAGAGAGAGACTCACTCACTGTTTAGTTGAAACGTCCAGGGCGCTTATAGCTTATCCGCAACAGTAAGTGACTTCTGGGGTAGGCCTGATTGGCCCCGACAGGCACGTGACGCGCAACTTTCTCTGCCGCGCGGCACGCTCCGCGGAGCGGCAGAGCTTGCGGAATGATGTAACCGTCCAAATACGCTATGACTTTCATTCGGCGCTTCAGCTCACCTGGCAGAGCAGCGATCCTGCGGTCCGTTGTTGACGAGTTCGAATCCCATTGAATTATTTTTTTAACGTGATTTTTTTTTAACGTGTATTCTTTCGCCGGTTAAGGTTAGGCATGGTTAAGGTTAAGGTTAAGGTTAGGCATTGTTTCGGAGTTGGTTAAGGTTAGAACGGTTAAGTTTAGGCGCTGTTAAGGAGCTGGTTAAGGTTAGAGTTTGTGTTAGAGAATGGCAATATTCTTTCTATGGTTAAGGTTAGGCATGGTTAAGGTTAAGGTTAAGGTTAGGCATTGTTTCGGAGTTGGTTAAGGTTAGAACGGTTAAGTTTAGGCGCTGTTAAGGAGCTGGTTAAGGTTAGAGTTTGTGTTAGAGAATGGCAATAGACAGCCTATTTCCGCGCGACAGCTCTCAGCAGCCTCGTTGCGCGTCCTGAGTTTGCCGCGTCACGTGCCTGTCGGGGCCAATCAGGCCTACCCCGGAAGTCACTTACTGTTGCGGAACAGTTACACGCGTCCAGGGCAGGAGAGCTTGATAAACGTGTATAATCCGCCATATAGCTTGTTAGCCAAGTGTTAGCTCGTTAGCACAACACAAGTACATTCCTTTGTCCATTTCCGCTCGAACAGACTGCAAACTACCTGGCGTTCTATCGCCATGCTCTAAGACAAACTCTAACCTTAACCAACTTTGAAAGAGTGCCTAAGCTTAACAGTCTAAAGAACTTGCAGTCACGGCACGCTCGTCTAAGACAAACAGCTGCCTGCATCATTCTCACAACAACACAACTATCTCCACCGACCAACCTAGGAATAACCTAGAATTGGAACATTAGAAATTGGATTCGGCCAATCAGAGATTGTCTCTGTGAAATTCTGCTACGGAAAAAAATACTGGCGTCGGCCAATCAGAGAGCGTCTCCGCGAAATGCGGCTACAGATATTCTTGACGCTACTGGCTAGACCGCTTCAAATCGCGCCCGGATTCCAACATAATAGTCATATTTCAACGCACAACGCGTTATGCACTGATTGGCTGTGACGGATACAGCGATCAAACTGTGACGCGCACTCAGAGCGCTATCGCGTATAGCCCGGGCCGAGAAATACGAAAAAATTAAAAAAAATAAAAAAAACGTGATGTCACTTCCTGCTCTGGAAAACGAGTGTTTTTTAATTGCGATAATAACGTTATATTGTGCATTGGAAATACAAACATACTTAAAATTAGTAAATATTATTCATTTTAAACATGTTTATATTATTTATAGGGCTATAAAACAAAAAACTAAAAACTTATTTTTCTTGTTCTCTCATATAACCAGGGTAGTTCCTGAGGGGGGGCGGCGCCCGAGTGCCCCTAGTGGCGAGCCGCCACTGCTGTTTACAGTGTTTTAACTGAGTTTTCGGCTGAAATGCATTATGAAATATGGCACATCTTTGAACGCCGTTATAATAGAGTGCTGAGAATGAACGCACTTTTGAACTCCGTTACACAGGGCTGAGAATGAACGCGTTCTCAATTACGTTCATTTAGCGGATATACAGTACGTTCAGTTCAAGTTCGCCCAAAATACGAACGCGTTCATGAACGATCGTTCATGAACGATCGTTCATTGAACGCGTTCAGGTACATCACTGCACACATGTATCCGGTCCTTAGACCAACAGTTTAACACAACTATTCAAGATTTGCAAACACTGTTCAACAAACACACTCTTTAGCACGTAGTCGTGGCGATACCAGGCGGGTAGCCGACCTCTGGTGCTCCTCTGTGGCCGGATTGGTCCGACTCCTCCCATTTCCGACTCTGTGTCGGACTCGTCTGTTCCCACTGACAGGTCGTCGGCCGCGGCCTCGTCTTCCTGAGCCACAGGTTGGTCGCCCGCATCGCCCTCCTCGCCCCCGTCTTCGCTGTCCTCTCCTGATGGGTCCGACTGCACCTCTCCTCCCGCGTCGGGCACGACCTCAGCGATGACCCGAGGGGACCTGGGTGGGTTACACGGCCTGGGACACGGTTCCCGAGGACGATAGACGGCGGGCTCCACGTCTGTCTCGGACGAGCTCCGCGAGTGAGTAGGAGTCCTCTGGGGGACCCGCGTACACCCTTCCCGGTCGGAATTGGCTCAGCGGAACAACAACACAATCATCAAATTTGCTGACGACACAGTAGTAGTGTTGTCACGATACTGGAATTTCAACTTCGATACGATACCTTGAAAAGTATCGATACTTCGATACCATTTCGATACCAAAAAAAAAATATAAAAAAAAAATATATATATATATATATATTTTTTTTTAACAAATTTAGCTTTTGTTGCTGGTTGATTCTCCTCAGCTTTTCTCTGGTACTATAAGAGAAGATAAATATAACACTTTTAAAACCCTTTGTTTATCTTTAGATCACACATTTAAAAATAACTGTTCATCTCACTTCAATCATTTTTATTGCAGATGCAGAACATGGTATTTTCTCAAGCAGACAGATGTAAACACTATAATCTGTGTTGCATGTACCTGACAAACTGAACTGTTTGTATTACAGTTAGTAACAGTTCCGATTTTTATTTAAAGATAGATAGAGAAAGAGAGAGAGAGAGAGAGAGAGAGAGAGAGAGAGAGAGATTTTGATTTTTAAGAACCTTTATTTCCAATAAAAAAAGGACATTTTTCCATTTGTCAATCAAACAAATTCATACATAGACACTATTTAAATCCTCACAGAAACAAGGGGTTAAAACAGAGCTGTTTATCAACGACCGAACAAAGAGCTTCATTGAAGCACCAACGCGTCAAAAAAAACTCAAAATCAGTCATGAGTAAATAAAACCGAAAATCTACTGTAATTCGAGCTCGTACCAAAGCCTTAAACAATGGCAACAACTCCCCACCTGAACCATATTCAATTTGATTTTTCCGACTTTTGTAAATTGACAATTTTGCCTGTCCCACTACAAAATTCAACAGCTCCCATTTCATTGCATTTGTCCTTTTATAACCAGCACCAAAAATAAAAGCAGTTTTACTCCAACTCTCCCCACATTTGACAAACACAGATTCTACAACCTCAAAAAGTACTTCAATTCTTTTACACTCCAAGAAACAGTGGAAAATAGACTCTGGTTCTTGACAAAAAGGACAGTTGTTAGATACTGTTGGATTCAACTTTGAGACAAAGCTATTGACTGCCACTGCTCCCTTCAGTATCCGCCACTGCAAGTCTCCTGACCTCTTGTTCAGTGGTGCTTTATAAAACACCCTCCACGCTGGTTTACAGTCCTCCTGCACATTTAATTTCTCTCTCCACACAGTGTCTGCTTTCCCACTCAGCATTCTTTTGTTTAGAGCGTGCACACAGTATTTATACATCGCCTTCCCACTCAACATGTACAAGTCTGTAGATCCATCATTTTTGTAATCCAACAAAGGTCCCATCAGTCCAGTTTGATCTATTTGGGGACTCAGGTCAGGAAAAGGATCTCTTGCATCAGGAATGTCTGTTCCACTTAGATATTCCCGTAACATGTCCCACTCCTGATTACTCAGTCTCTCAGTCCACGCATTCAAAAAGTTCCTGGTTTGGCGACCCGACCTCAGACCCATCAGAGAGGACACGTCTTCTGTGTTACAAAGTCCGGGCCCCGCTGCATCCACTATTTGTTTCAGCTTTACTGCCCCAGCTGAAACTAAACGCTGGGTAAAACCAATCCTGCTTTCATTCTGAATGTCCAATCGGGCCCCATAGATTATAGGCTCCTCCAATAGCCAAAACAGTGAACTTGTGGGTTCCGTTCTGCTCCATTTAAACAGCATCCATGTTTTAAAAAGTCCTTGATAAAATGGAGTCAAATCACATAAACGTATAAAATGACAATCCAACTTTTGTCCAAAGACACATCAAATTTCAAACCTTGTATTCCCCTTAAAATGGTGCTCATTACCGGTTTCCATACCACATCCTCATCCCTTCCTGCAATATAGCGCTGGATGAATTGTAACCTGAAAGCCGCTTTCCTACTCTCCAAGTGAATCAGTCCCTGCCCTCCCTCCTCTTTCGGCAGGTAGAGCACACTCTGTGGGACCCAATGCAAACGATCCCAGAAGAAATGTACCATGATGGACTGTAGTTTTGATAATAGCCCAGCAGGGGGCTCCATACATTGCAATTTGTGCCAAAGTTTTGATGCCACCAAGTTATTAATTATCAATACTCTTCCTCTGTATGACATATGTGGTAAAAGCCACCTCCACTTTGCCAAACTCTCCTCCACCTTCTCCACCATTCCCTCCCAATTCAGCTTTACAGTCTGGTCGTCTCCTAAATACACTCCCAAGTATTTTAGACCTCCCCTCTTCCAGCTTAAACCTCCTGGCAGCTTAGGGAGACCTACAGACCAACTCCCAACTGCTAAAGCCTCGCTCTTTTCCCAATTTACTTTTGCAGCTGAGATTTTACCAAAAGTTTCAACAATACAGCCTAACCTGTTTACATCCTCCTGACTCCTTATAATGACAATAATATCATCCGCATATGCAGACAAATTAAAATATGCATTAAAATCAGGTAAAAACATCCCATCAATACGTGAACGGATATTGTGCAGCATTGGTTCAATAGCAAGTGTGTAAAGCATGCCAGACATCGAACATCCTTGCCTTATGCCCCGAGTGGTTTTGAAAGGTTTACACAATCCACCATTAATTTTCAGCACACTCTCAGCGTTCTCATACAAAACCATAATCTTAGCAATGAAACCAGGGCTGAGGCCGAACCTCTCTAAGACCTTCCACAGGTAACGGTGCTCAACCCGGTCAAATGCCTTTTCTTGATCCAAAGATACCAGACCAACATTTATGCCTAATGAATCAGAGACTTCCAAAAGATCCCGAATCAGTGACACATTGTCAACAATAGACCTGCCGGGCACACAGTATGTTTGTGTTTTGTGGACGACCTGGTCCATCACCTTCCTCAGTCTATTGGCCAGAGCTTTAGACAGCAGCCTGTAATCCGAGCATAGGAGCGCCACAGGACGCCAATTCTTTATCTCCTGAAGATCACCTGTCAATAATCCAATGTACAGTGTTGTTTGTACAGTTGTACAGTGTCCCCCACCCACCCCTCCTACCCACCCACCCCTCCTACCCCCCCCCCCCCACCCACCCAACCACCTCCAATGTACAGTCCCCACCCACCCCTCCTACCCAACCCCCCCCCCCCCCCCCCCACTCCTACCCAACCCCCCCCCCCCCACTCCTACCCAACCCCCCCCCCCCCCCCCCACTCCTACCCAACCCCCCCCCCCCCCAACCACCTCCAATGTACAGTCCCCCCCCCACCTACCCAATCCAATGTACAGTTTCTACGCCTAATGTATATACTCTTTTCTTTCTGGACTCTTTTTGTATCACAAATACAGTACTGTAATTGCAAATCTGGTATGTCATAAATGTATAGATGTAGCAGTACTGTCTATCTGTATGTCATGTATGTCATATATGTTACGATGAATTGAAAATGGGGGACCCTGATGTAAACAAGTCGAAAGTCTTTCTCTGGTCTGCATCCCCTTAACAATTGTATGTATTGAGCTGTACTGCACTGTACCCATTCTGCAATCTGTTAATAAAGTTTTCATTCATTCATTCATTCACACCTTTCTTTGGCAGCAGAGCCAGAACTGCCCTCCTGCAGCTCTGAGGCAAAAAGGAGCCTTTAAAACTTTCATTAAAAACGTCCAAAATATCCTCTTCCAGCTCAGTCCAGAACGCTCTATAAAACTCTGGTGGGAGTCCATCGATCCCAGGGGCCTTCCCTCCCTTCATGCCCTGCAATGCCACGCCCACTTCCTCTGCAGTTAGAGGACCCTCCAGCTCCGTGTTGGTCTCTTTTGAGACTCTGGGCAGCCCATTGCAAAAGGAGTCAAACACCTCTTCATTCTCAACATACTCACTTTCAAACAAGTGAGAATAAAACTCCACAGCTCTCTGCCGGATCTCATTGTCTTCAGTCAACAGCTGTCCTGTGGCTGAGCGCATAGCATGAAAGAGCCTGCTTTGTCCGTTTTTCTTTTCAAGACTAAAAAAATACTTTGAAGGAGAGTCCATTAAAGCAGCGCTCTGAAAACGGGACCGAACCAGCGCCCCCTGCACTTTAGTGCCCAACAGATCTGCCAGTATGGCTTTTTTAGTACTGAGATTCTCAACACAACCTCTGTTTCCTGTGGATCCTGCAGCAAGCTGCATCTCCACTATTTCAGTCTCCAAATCTCTCATAGACTTGGCAATGTCACGAGAAACGTTGAGAGTGTACTGTTGACACAACTGCCTTATCTCCACTTTGCCACAATCCCACCACTGCTTTAATGATTCAAAATAATTTTTTCTTGTTTTAAAAACGTTCCAAAAAAATACAAAAGACTCTTTAAAATTAACATCTAACAACAATGCAGTGTTAAAATGCCAGTATGCAGATTTATGTTTTACTTTTGAAATAAAAACACTACAACACACCATAGAGTGGTCAGAAAAACCCACAGGGATTATTCTGCACTCTTTAAAAATGCCGAGATGATGTTTGAAGCAGTAAAATCTGTCCAACCTGGCCAAAGAAATGATATTCTCCCTGCTCTGGACCCAAGTGTACTGTCTGTTTTTCCCATGTATTCCTCTCCATACATCACTCAAACGGTGAGCCTCTATCATCTTTTGTATGGCTCTCTTTGAAGGGCCATGAGGTTCACAATGATTCCTGTCCAGCTGATCATTTTCTGTACAATTAAAATCCCCACCTAAAAATAAAACATCCTCAGGTTCACACTGGCTTAAAACCACACTGAGTTCACTTAAAAACTGAACTCTGGCAGGTCCTAAATTGGGAGCATATACATTTATAAATACAATATTAAAACTCTCATATTTGGCTCTGATCACCATCAATCTGCCCTTCACTATTTCCTCTACCTTATATGATGTTGGCAAAAAATTCCTGGAGAAGAGTAGTGCCACCCCGCCACTATTCCTACTCAAATGACTTAGCACAACATCCCCATCCCATTCTCTCTTCCAGTCAGTCTCATTCAAGGTGTCGCTGTGTGTTTCCTGAACTAACATTATGTTGATGTTCTTCAACCTAACAAGTTCAAACAGACTCATTCTTTTCCTCACATCTCTGGCTCCATTTAGGTTAAGTGTGGAAACCCTGAACTCACTCATGAGTGTTGATATGAGAAAAACAAAAAAACAAAAAACACACAGGAACCAGCCTGTCCTAGACCTTTGTTTCACCATCATTGAGCATTCCTTTTCTGATATTCTGTATTATTTTCTTCAGTCTGAACCCCTCCTTTGCAGTATAGCCTCCATTCTTTCTGATTCTCAACTGTGATTTGACAGAATAAAAAAGAGCCTCTTTATCAGAGAAATAATCTTCAATTTCACACTTCTTGTTCTTTGTTACTCTCAAGAAATGTTGAACCCTTTTTACATCATATTTTTTCTTCCCCTTCACTTCACTTTGTGATTCAGACAAGCTCTGACTGCCTTCACTTTGCCCATCCTCTTCCTCGTCTTCGTCCTCCATACTAGAGCAAACTGACTCCGAATCTGACTGCTCCTCCGGTTCCCTGACCTTGTCTACTGTTTTCTTTGCCTGAGAACAGCCCTCTTTATAATTTTCTTTTCCTTTTCTTTTAGTAGCACTAGGGACTTTGAAAGCCTCATCCATCAAAACTCCATCACTATCTACTGTTTTCCTACTCTCCTTGTTTTGACTTGTCTCCTGCTGATTAACTTTTCCTGCACTCATTATTTGTCCTTCATTTTCACTTAAACCAGTTTGATCTCCTGTTTGACCACTTTCCTTTCTTTTATTTTGTTCCTGGTTTACATTTGATGCACCTTGAGTTTGACTCTCAGTTCCATTGTCTTCCTCCCTTGTTGTCTTTTCACTGTCATTCTGTTTCTTACTAGCGTTAGCCTTCCTCGTCACTGCATCAGCAAAACTCCTCGGTGCGTCCGCACCTGCTCCCCCCTGCGCTCCCGCAGTGGGAACTTTATTAGGGCAGTCCCGATAGAAGTGGCCTTGCTTCTTACAGCCATGACAGGTTGAAACCCCTGAGCTAACATATACAACATATTCAAACCCATCAACGTTCAACTTGAACACCAGATCAAGCTCCTCGTCATGTTTGTTCATGATCATTAGAGCCTGGCGTCTGTGTGACACAACGTGCGCCAGTAATGGGGATTTACAGCCGGATGACATTTTCCTAATGGGTGCGACCACTTTACCATACCGCGACAATTCCTTCACTAATAAATCATCGCTGATTAGTGGTGGTATGTTCGAGATGGTAACTCTTGTATACGGCGTAGACAGAGGAGTCACCATCACAAACGTGTCTCTAACCGTGACGCCGGTCTCAGTCACTTTGTTCGCTTTTCCAACGTGGTCCACAAACATTACCATCGCGCCGTTCATCCGAGCGGCAGATACAATGCTTTCATAGCCCACAACTTTACCCACAGCTAAACTACAATCTTCCACAGACACATCAGCTCAGACCAGGCTGCAGAAACAAATTAGTGGGGGGGCATAAAATGTTCTCGGGGGGGCACAATGGTTTTTCAACACAGGTTCCCTTTTATACGTTTCAGCTGGGACAACGGCGCTTTGGCTTGCTTGGCGTTGCCCACGGTGCTGAACTAAACAGCAGAGAGGCAATTGAAAAATCAAATTTCTCTATCTTAAGAACATTCACTTATACAAAAACAGACTGAACGGATATATATAACAGACCTGCTGGGGCAGCGGACTGAGAGCAGGGGACACAGACAGGCTGGATAAGATGGTCAGGAAGGCCAGCAGCGTGGTTGGGGTGTAGCTGGATGCCCTAGCGAGGGTGGCGGAGAGGAGGAGCCTTGCTAAGTTCCAGGCCATCAGGGAAAGCCCCTCCCACCCACTATACACAGACTTGGCTGACAGGAGGAGCATGTTATAGGCTCACACTACCTAAATGCAGCACTGAACGGCACAGGAAGTCCTTCATTCCGACAGCCATCAGACTTTATAAAACGCATCACTGTGCCCCACTGCATCACTCAGCACAGAGTGACAGTTACCATCTTCCTGGACTCTTACTTTTTAAACAGCACTGTGCAATATTACACCTACTGTAGACTTCAGTATATTTTTACTGTATTTATTTACTGTATCTTTTATTCTATTTTTATTTTATTTCATTTTATTCTATTCTTAGGCCATTTGTTTTGTTATTCTTATTCGTGACTTGTTCTGTCTAAATGTTTAATGTTGAGTGATTTGGAGTGTCAAATTTCCCTCAGGATAATACATTTCTACTCTATTCTATTCTATATCTTTGAAAAGTCTCCATTTATTCAACACGTCTGAATTCACTGACAAACTGAACTGAACTGACAAAAATAAAGTGCATAAAAAAGCAAACAAAATTCCTCCACAGGCTACTCACCATCGTTTGGGGACAGAGTGAAATCTTCTTAAAACACTGCCCCTCCACTCATTCCTGAACTTTTTTGTTAAGTCCTTCTCAAATGCCAACTGAATTAAATTGGCCTTGCGTCGATGAAGCATACTAAGGCGATGTTCTGTAAAGATGTTCTTGAGGGCAGAAAACGAATTCTCACAGAGTGCTGTGCTAGCTTCAGTAGTGTTGTTGTTGACATCAGTGCCCACTAGGGCTGTCCCCGACTAAGCATTTGGATAGTCGACTTTGATTGAAAAATCAAAGGGTGGGCACAGCTGACTCAGTGGGCGGGCCAGGCCCCCCAATGCCCGCCCATGGCGCCGGGTCTGCATCAGCTCCAACTGCAAGTTTAAAACCATGTCTCCTGCTTAGAATAGGAGCCTCCAAGGGCGGTTAGGTGGCCGAGCGGAGATTGCGTTCGTCACCAGCCCCGGAGCTGAGCTGGATTTGCCTGTTCGAATCCAGCTCACAGCTCCGGGGTTGTCACCAGCTTGGCTGGCCGTCTGCACTGATACAATTGGCTGTATCAGAGGGTGGGAGAAGCTGGCGGGGTGGGTCCGGGTCGTTGTAAACAGCGACTCCTACAGTTCGGTCGGGGCGCCTGCTAAGCGCGGATTGGACGTGAGGGGGATAGTGTGGTCCTCCCACACGCTACGCCCTCTCAATGAGAATCAGGTGAAAAGAAGCGGTGATTGGCTGGACGTGTGTCGGAGGAAGCACGTGGTAGCCTCCACTCTCCCAGATGATCTGACTGTGGGGGGTAAGTGCGCAGCGACCAGGAAGGGACTGGGAATTGGCATACGACTAACATTGGGATGAGAGAAAATCGGAGGAAAATGGAGGGGGAAAAAGACAAAAAAAAAAAAAAAAAAGAATATGAGCCTCCATTTCAGCAGCCTATTCCAACCAGCGCGCGCTGGCCGACAGGCGACAGCGACACGCGAACCGAGATTAACCAACCTCCGTTTGAAACCAATAACACTACAATAGCAACCTACAAATAAATAAATAACACTCTAATTCACAACATTAAACACAACACAGATAGAAAAAAGTTAGAAACTCACTCACACCAAACTCTGGTCTCCGCTCCACTCACACGCATGCGCACAGAGAGAGAGAGAGAGAGAGAGAGAGAGAGAGAGAGAGAGAGAGAGAGAGAGAGAGAGAGAGAGAGGAGAGAGAGAGAGAGAGAGAGAGAGAGAGAGAGAGAGAGAGAGAGAGAGAGAGAGAGAGAGAGAGAGAGAGAGAGAGAGAGAGAGAGAGAGAGAGAGAGAGAGAGAGAGAGAGAGAGAGAGAGAGAGAGAGAGAGAGAGAGAGAGAGAGAGAGAGAGAGAGAGAGAGAGAGACTATCCTCGGAGCATTTAGTAACGTTACATTTTCAACAAGATTGCTGCTATTTAAACACTTCATGGAAACGGGGTAACGTTAACCTTATGTCGACTGTAGTATTGTATGACCTCGACATAACGTTTAAACGTTAACGTTACTCCGTTTCCATGCAGTAATTATAAAGGTGGCCAGCTAAGCTAAGCTAACGGAGCTAACGGAGGAACGGCTAGCAGTAGCTAACGTTAGCTGATAGCTGTAACGTTAGTAACAACGAATCAGCTGTTGATATTATGCGCCATCAGTAGACAACGTATCATGTATTAAACTAGAGTTAATGGTTTAATGCTTCAGTCACAGTGACGTTGAAAGAGCAGCTGTCACGGACCTCTTTCATTTCTTTATGGAGATCCGCGTTGGCACTGCTCTGTAACACCGCTTGCAAATAGCATTGGGGCATCTTTAGCTTGTCCTTCGTTGTTTACTTCAAACCCGAAGTACCTCCAAACAGCACTTCTGCTGTTTTCTTTATCCACAAGCACAAGTTGCGGAGGCTCTGCATTTGCCATCTTCAGCTAAAATGTTTGTTTACAAACTGAAGACGGCTCTGTGAGGGGAGGGCTGGAGGAGGCAGAGGGGCAAGCGCGCTCTGAACACCGTGTCAACAACTTGCGGTAGAACACTCGCCAGCTGGTACCGATACTGCAGAAAGTATCGGTATTTCGGGAAATTTGTATCGAAACCATTTTAAATATTCAGTATCGATATGTATCGATACTTCGATATTTTTGACAACACTACACAGTAGTGGTGGGCCTGATCTCTGCAAACGACGAGAGGGCCTACCTGGAAGAGGTCAAGGTCCTGGCGGGATGGTGCCAGGAGAACAGCCTCTCCCTGAACGTCAGCAAAACAAAGGAGATGATTGTGAACTTTAGGAGGTCGGGGGTCAGGGACTACAGCCCCCTCAGCATCGACGGGGCACCGGTTGAGAGAGTGAACAGTTTCAAGTACCTCGGAGCCCTCATATCCGAGGACTTGACATGGACCACACACATTGACAGTGTTGTGAAGAAGGCACGACAATGCCTCTACTTCCTCAGGCGCCTAAGGAAGTTCCAAGTCAGTCAGAAGATCCTTAAGAACTTCTACTCATGTACAATAGAGAGCATCCTGACTGGCAATATCACCTCCTGGTTTGGGAATAGCACCGCACAAGACCGAAGCAGACTACAGAGAGTGGCACGTTGGGGGGGGCTTCCCACTCTCCAGAACATTTACAACAAGCGGTGCAGGGGTAAGGCTAAGAGAATCATCAAGGACTCCAGCCACCCAAACAACTGCCTCTTTGAACTGCTGCGGTCAGGCAAGCGATACCGGAGTCTCATGGCAAGCACAGAAAAACTCAGAAGAAGCTTCTATCCCCAGGCCATCAGGCTGCTCAACGAACAATAACACTATGCAACAACCATCAAATGCACACAGCACACACATCCACACTTTAAACAAACAACACACTGCAGCACCCACCCTCCACACTTTAGAACACCTAAACACACTTTATATTTATTGGTAAAGGATTTGCACTACAACCCATACCTCAGTACACCTTACTGTAAATTGTACCTCATCCCATTTCTGCTTTGCACTATATAGTATTGTATATTAGTATATTGCATAGTATATTGTATGGTAACTCAGTTACTTCTATTCTGCATCGAACATTGTACATATGTATATACTGAACACTATTTTTACTTCTATTTTTACATGCTATACTATTTTATTTCATACTTATCTTGTCTAGCACAGTCTCTGGAGCGTAACAGTAAGAAGCATTTTGTATAAAAGTATTCTGTACTTCTGTATGACAACTATTAAAGAAACTTGAGAAACTTGAAACTTGAATTTGGAAAGGTACAGGGCTTGAGCTGGTCCCGGTGGACAGTCCTCTCCGGGCCCCCTTCTTCAGGCCGGACAGTGAAGACAGGCGTCCCTTCGTGGCTCTGTGCAACCACCAGATAGGGCGTAGGTTCCAATTAGTTCTGGATCTTATTACAACCCCTGGGTCGGTGGTTCCTCAACAGAACCCGGTCTCCGGCCCTTACGAGTGCGCTTCTGGACTTGCGGTCGTAGATCCGTTTCCGTCTATGAGACGTATGCTTAGCTGTGGCTCCCGCGGCCTCCGCAGCAGCCTTCAGTCGCTCGTGGTGCTTTTGGACCCATTCGTCCAAGTTCTCCGCATTGCCGTCCACGGCATCTTTGCCACCCAGTACGTCCCTGGGCATCCTTGCGTCCCTCCCGAAGAGCAAGTAGAAGGGGGCGTACCCCGTGGAAGAGTGCACGTGGCAGTTGTATGTAAGTACCAGCTCTGGCAGGTGTTCTTTCCAGTCTCACTTCTTGTCCGTGGGCAAGCTACGCAGCATATCATGCATGGTCCGGTTGAACCTCTCACATTGGCCGTTTCCCTGGGGGTGATAGGGCGTAGTACGGCTTTTAGAGATCCCGTAAAGTCTACAGAGTTCTTTGATGACGCTAGATTAAAAATGTCGACCTTGGTCGGCATGGAGCTGGGCAGGGCAGCCGTAGTACACAAACCAATGCCGGATGAGCGCGGCGGCGGTGGTCTTGGCGGTCTGATCTTTGGTCGGGATGGCGATAGTGAATCGGGTAAACATATCGGTTAACACCAGGACGTTCTCGTAGCCGCCCGTCGACATCTCCAACATGGTAAAGTCCATGGCTAGGACTTCCATGGGTGCAGTCACGTTGGTGCAGGTCATCGGGGCCTGGGACTTAGGGAATACATCCCGGGCCAGTGCACACCGCTTGCACTGTTGTACCCAGCCATTCACCTCCGCTGCCATTCCTATCCAGAAGTAACTTCGCCTCATCAGGTCTATAGTCCCCCGCCTACCGAAGTGTCCCCCGTAGTCATGTTGGGTCTCATATATGTGTCACCTCACAGCGCTTTGTGCCAGATCTCTACATTTTAATTTTTCAGATTATTCCAGATTGCTAAAGTACAGAATCTAAGCTTTCAAATGATGTGTCATATGTTGAAATCTGAGAATTTTTTTAACACGGTGTGCTCAATTATAACTTGTAAACCTGGTTGTGTTCTAGAATACTTAAGGTGGTGAAAAGGCCTCTCAAAGGAAGGCCACTTTTCACACTTCAGACAGAGTGAGCTGGGGCGTCAACAAAAACCCCTCCAGCAACGGCCATCTCCTGCATAGCATTAACATAATTAAGTGCTGCCATGAGAGTTATCTCTCCTCAGGACCCCTGATCTTCATTCTCTTGTTTGTATTGAGCTGTACTGTATTGTACCCATTCTGCAATCTGTTAATAACGTTTTCAATGCATAGTAGTATAGACATTATTAGCAAAGTAGGTAGTAGTAGTAAAGTGGATAATAGTAAAAGATGGTATGAAGGTTAGTAGTTTCAGATATTAATTGAAGTTAATTTGGCTCGTCTTCTGCCAGCTTGTACAGACAGGAGCTTAACCTCGTTGACCTTAAGCACAAACCAAAGTGCTTTAATAAAATTAAATAGAATAGAATATTTCTAGAGTCTTTATTGTCATTATACAGACAGCGTTATATAGCTCAACAGTGCACAATTAATAAACAATAATTATTATTAGGAAGATACAATAAAATAGTCCATTTCTATGGTCCATCTATCTGGACTGTATAGGACTGAAGCTATGTACCCCCCCCCCCCCCCCCCCCCCCCATGCTGCTTTGACACCAGAATTTCCCCAAGGGGATTAATAAAGGATCATCTTATCTTTTTTTTTTGTCCACTTTTTCTCCCATTTTTCTATATTTTCTCCCATCCCAATTTTTGTATCATCCAATTCAACCCTCCCCTGTCACGGACGCTGTTTCTTGCCTCCCACAAGCCGGCTGCAATGTGGACTAAGTCATACATAGCACAAGTCCCCTCCGGTACTTGAGGTAACAGCAGTCGCATCTTTTCACCTGCGCAGCTCGATCTCTTAGTGGCGAGGAGTAACGCGTGGGAGGCTCACGCTGCCCCCGACACTTCCTGATTCTACTGCGCAGGCGCACCAACCGACCTGTAGGAGTCGCTGTCCACAACGCCCGATCCCCACCCATCAGTTTCCCACCCCCTAATACGGCCAATGTGTATTAGTACGGACGACCAGCTAAACTGAAAGCAAATGTGGAGCACTGGGCTTGAACTGACGAGCCCAGCATCTCCAGCATTTCGTGGCGAGCGCCTTGCCCACTACGCCACGTAGCCGCCCTAGGATCATCTTATCTTAGTAGGTGTGTGTGTGTGTGTGTGTGTGTGTGTGTGTGTGTGTGTGTGTGTAATAACAACAAGTTAATAATCTCAGCACTTATCTGTATCTCTGTGTGTGTGTTGGGTCTTGAGGGGGTATCTAACATCATACAGTCTTGTTCTGAGGTGCTGTAGACGTTGGTCGCGGGCATGTAATGTCTTTTCCCGCATCAGAACAGTATTGTCTCATCTCCTTAAAAAGATAATTCTGCCTGTCACTGTCAAGTCCGGGTGGGGGTATCACTGGAAAATTGGAGATGGTCGGGTAGCGTTTTGG
>NC_140166.1:17789720-18002220 GCF_963971535.1 Notolepis coatsorum | reverse complement strand
TTTTCCACAGCTGAAGAAAGCTCCCCTGACCAACAACGCGATGTCCTAGAATAAAATATAAATTAAAAATTAAAAAAATTACTCATTAAATACACAATGACAGAGGATGGCTACTCAGGACTGGTGTACTTAATCAATTGATGTGTAAACACAAGTGGTTTATGGAATGTTAGATCGTTAATGTCTTTGTCTTGGTAATAGTACACATTACATACACAATGACAGAGGATGGCTACTCAGGACTGGTGTACTATGCTGCAAATTTACACAATTGATGTGTAAACACAAGTGGTTTATGGAGGGGGGCTTGAACTTAAGTGATGTCAATAAGTACATTGGAGAGATTGTATTGTGAGAAGGATATTTGATGAAAGCAGCTTGGCTCCTTTAACATTGCATTCCACTCCCGTTGAACAGATCATGGTTATTATAGAACAGTAGAAAATTATCAACATTATGGAATGTTGCAGTCCAGACGGCTGTACCTCATGTCACCTCGTCCTATACATGGCAATGGGCCTGAGATAACCAAGAGCTTACTTGACTCCAGAAGAGTGGTGAGCAATAGTCTTAAGTCTCTCTCCAGCTGCACAGCCTTCATGAAATAAATTAATAATAAATAAAAAACACACATACCTGCTTGCACCCCAGCAGGTTTGTAGAGACGCCACAGTGACGCTTTGGTCACATTGCTTGGCAGTAACTTGGCACTGTAGTCTCTGTGGCCAGGATGTATACCAGGCAAGACAATAGAATGGACCTCTGCATAATTTGTGACAAATTTCACAACACGTTGACAGTCTTCTTTACAGAGAAACTTTTTGTGAGTTCTCGGTTGTTTTTTTCTATCACGTGGTGTCAGTCCATTTGTCTTGTAGTGCTTGATAATAGCTTTGAGAAGTCCACAGCTGATCCTAAACAAAAAAAATAACAATTTGAAATAATTATGAATATATACACACATACACACAGTCCCTGCTAGAGCTAATGATAATGTCTTCAATACAGTGGTCCCTTCACATGCTTTGCACTATATAGTATATTGTATATAGTATAATATTGTATAGTATATTGTATGGTAACTCAGTTACTTCTACTCTGCATTGAACATTGTACATGTACATACTGAACACTTGTGCCTACGTACGTGACTTCTATTTTATACTTGCTATACTATTTTATACTTATCTATTTTTGTCTAGAACAGTCTCTGGAGCGAACAATAGCTACCACCTGTAGCTGCCAGAGATATGTCCCCCCTGCTGACTTGTTGTTCACAATTTGTAAGTCGCTTTGGATAAAAGCCTCAGCTAAATGCAAATTCACTCTAAAAAGAAAAACGAACCATTTATTTTCTAGTGCTCACTACCACACTACAGACGGTTAACCTTTCACTACCATTGATTGATTGATTGAATTGATTGATTGAATTGATTGATTGATTGAAAACTTTATTAACAGATTGCAGAATGGGTACAATACAGTACAGCTCAATACACACAATTGTTAAGGGGATGCAGACCAGAGAAAGACTTTCGTCTTGTTTACATCAGGGTCCCCCATTTTCAATTCATCAGGACATATATGACATACATGACATACAGATAGTCAGTACTGCTACATCTATACATTTATGACATACCAGATTTGCAAATACAGTACTGTTTGTGATACAGAAGGAGTCAGGAAAAGGGAGTATATACATTTGACGTAGAAACTGTACATTGGAGGAGGTTGGGTGGGGGGGGTTGGGTACACTGGGATATTGACAACCATACTGGGTAATCTACATTGGAGGTGGTTGGGGGGGGGGGGGGGCACACTGTATAAACAAGCAAAACTGTACATTGAGGGGGGGGGGGGAGACACTGTACAAACAAACAAAATTGTACATTGGACTATTGACAAAACCATACTAGGTAAATTACTGTACATTGGAGGGGGTTGGGTTAGGATATTTACAGGGGCCAGTGTTGAATTGCAGTCTCCCGTAGGTGTCCCTTGAGAGAGGTTTTGAAAGTGGGTAGTGATCCACATTCCTTTACAGCTTTGGGTAGGGCGTTCCACATTGATGTGGCATAATTGCGAAACGTGTTTAGTCCCTTATTTGAGCCGAATCTGGGTTTAACATGATTTGTGGAGCTCCCTCTGGTGTTGTGATCGTGGTATTCACTGACCTTTGGGAAGTATTTTGACATGTACATGGGTACCTTGGTCGTGTAGTGTATCTTGTAGACCAGGCCCATTGCAAGTTGCTGTACTCTGTCGTCTACTCTAAGCCATCCTAGGTTGTCAAAGTGGGCAGGGGTGAGGTGGGTTCTAGGAGTAAGGTCAAGCAGTAGTCTGACCAGTTTGTTTTGAGATGTTTGTAATTTTGTTTTTAGCGCCTTTGAGGTGCTTTGGTACCATGAGGTGCAAGCATAGTCGTAGTACCCCTGAATGAGTGCTCCTGCCAGAGTCTTCAGGGTATTCTTGTTTACCAGAGAGGAGATCCGGTACAAGAATCGAGTTCGTTGGTTGACTTTTTTTATTACATTGGATGCCATTTTGTCACAGGAGAGATTAGCCTCTAGGATGGAACCCAGGTAGGTAATTTCATCTTTCCTTGTGACAATATTGTCACCCACTGTAACTGAGAAGCCGTCGGTCTTGCTGAGTTTGTTATTTGAACCGAAGAGAATGGACTCTGTTTTGCCCATGTGTAATGATAGTTTGTTATCAGCGAGCCATATGCAGATTCTGCCTAGTTCCGAGCTGAGGGTTTTTTCAACCTGTAACTTGTTCTTGTCAGAGACCAGCAGGGCTGAGTCGTCCGCAAACAGGAACAAGTTGCAGTCACAAGCTGACGACATGTCATTTGCATAAATTAGGAACAGTAGCGGTCCTAGTATGCTTCCTTGTGGAACACCACATCCAGCTCACTGATAGACTATCAAAACCAATTGCTTTTAGCTTGTCAATCAGAATGGAGTGATTGACCGTGTCAAAGGCCTTTTGTAGGTCCAGCATGACCATGCCGCAGTATTTGCCTGCGTCCACCTCTTGTTTGATGTGGTCATTCAAATAGAGAAGGCATGTGTCAGTGGAGTGGGATGTTCTGAAGCCAGATTGGAATTCGTAGATTAGATTTTTTTCCGCTAGGTACTTTTCGACCTGTTCGTAGACTATTTTTTCCATGACTTTCGAGATGGAGGTGAGAATAGAAACAGGGCGGTAGTTGCCTGGGTCTAATTTGCTGCCCTTTTTGTGCAGAGGGGTCACCCTCGCAATTTTGAAGTCCTTGGGGACGTGTCCCTGTTTTATGGAGAGGTTTATTATGTGTGTGATGATTGGGGTGATGGCGGCTGCTGAGTCTCTGAGGAATTTGGAGGGGATGTTGGCATGGCCAGTGGCCTTGTTAGGTTGGAGGGCGCTCAGTTTATTGAGTACCTCATCTGTTGTTACCATTTCCAGCTTGAAGTCGTCCTTGCGGACCCCTAGGTTTTTGTAGTAAGCTACTATGTGTTCTACCCCATAAAGCCCTGAGTGGGAGGGTAGTTTGTTTACCAGTGTTGTGGCTATGTTTGTGAAGAAAATGTTTACATCCAGCTTGTCTGTGATGAGCGTGTTGTCTGTTTTTATGTTTATGTTTGAGAATCTGGTTTTAAGTTTTTTACTGCATCCTAGTTTATTATTGAGTAATTTCCAAAGTTCACGTGGTTTGTTTTTGTTTTCCTCAGTTTTGTCATTGATGAAATTCTTTTTTGCAGTTTTGATCATGGAGTTTACGTCGTTTCTTAGTCTGTTTCTTTCTAGTTTGAGTTCAGTCACGTGGGCTTGGAGTTCACTGCTCGTGCGTTTAGTAAGCTTTGACTGACTTTTACGAAACTCAGAGCATTTTTTGTCTCTGGTTTTCATAGCGGCCAGTATTTCGGAGTGCATCCACGGCTCAGCGCGATTTTTTACCCTGGTGGTTCTTAGGGGGGCCATGTCGTTTAGTATTGTTGAGAATTTGGTTTTGAAACCAAGCCATGTTTCTTCAACCAGTGTACCATTGAGTTCATCTGACCAGTCCAGACTCTCCAGTTCAAGGTTGAAGGCCTCGCTAGAGTATGTTTTGAGGTCTCTAGATGTGACTGTTTTGTGGCAGCCAGCCTTTTGTTTTAGTTTTTTGCGGGTACAGAATATCATATAATGATCACTTAACCCGCATGCTATAACCCCTTTATTGGAGATCTTGGACTTGTCGGAGGTCAGAATGAGGTCAATGGTAGTCTGAGTTGATTCACATACACGTTTGGGTTGGGTGATTAGCTGGCTGAGGCCGTGCAGATCACAAAACCTACTGAATGACTTGAAGACGGGTGCATCTTTTCGTTGCATATCCGTGTTCCAGTCTCCAATAAGAATTTTGTCTACATCCTCAACTCCAGCTAAACACCCATCCAGTGTATCATAAAAGCCACTATGATCTGGCGGCCTGTAGACTGTGCCAACCAGTAGGGATTTCGCCCTTTCGAATAGGATTTCCACCCATACAGTTTCAATTGATTTATGATTCAGGTCATTTCTGTTGATGAATTTGGTGTCCTTGTGTATGTACACACAGACACCACCTCCATGTTTGTTCCTATCATTCCTGATTATTGAGTAGTTCTCAATCTCTATCTCTGGATCTTTTACAGAATCGTCAAGCTTAGTTTCTGAGAAGCACAGTATGTTTGCCTTACCATTTATGAATAATTGTTTGATTTCATCCAATTTGATTTTTAAGCTGTTAATGTTAATGTGAAAAATGTTCAGTCTATTGGCGTTGGTTATTTCATTGATGTTGGCAGGTTCGAAGTATTGTTCGTTTGTGATCTGTTCCTCTGTGTGGGGCTGGGGGGCTTTGTTGTTGTGGGTGGGAAGGGGGGAGGGGGGGGTCGGGTCCCGCGCCGTGCTGGAACAACAAAGAAGGGGGGAGGGGGGGGTCGGGTCCCGCGCCGTGCTGGAACAACAAAGGACTCGTTCCTGGATGTTTTCGTTGTTAGCTCTGCTAGCTAGCCGGCTATCGGGCGTCGAGATGTTTAAATCCCGCGTCGAGTTGGTCGTCATGGTTTCGACCCTCGGTTCACCTCCTCTCGTCTCTGCCTCACGTGTGCTTGTCTGCTGCGGCGTCATTGGGGGAGATTCGCCGCCCGCGCTGTGGATGTAGCCACAGGTTGCGTTGTCGATGCTGTTGGTCGCGATGGGAACCTCCATCGCTTCTTGCGTTGCCAGACCAAGTCTTCTAGCCTGAGTTCTGGTCAAAACCGGGCCTGGGTTTAAATGAATGTCTCCCGAAAGTAGCAGAACCAGGATGATCATGGTCCTACGGTCCAATCTGCCAGTCGGGGGTAGGTTTTTCCGTACCGGGCTCGCTGTTAGTAGCGTGTGTATAGCCGCTGTTCCGATGTCTGTGTTTCTTTTCCGAGCCATTGAGAAGGTAGAAGTCACTGTGGGTCTCGTTAAATCCGTTTTCACTTCTCTCCACTTCTGTTTGATGTTGCTTCATTGATGAATTGAGGTATAAGTCCGTAATCCATATTAGCAGGAGTAGAAAATGTCCACAAAACCTTGTTGATTTGGTTGTTTGGCGAGAGCTCTCTGTAATGTGACTGCTCATGACTGCGCCGGATGTCCTTTAGCAAGAGTTGGATTGATTCAATCAATCAATCAACACTACAGACGGTTAACCATAATGAAAGGTTAACCATCTGTAGTGTGGTAGTGAAAGGTTAACCGTCTGTAGTGTGGTAGTGTAAGGTTAACCTTTTATAGTGTGGTAGTGAAAGGTTAACCTTCTGTAGTGTGGTAGTGAAAGGTTAACCATCTGTAGTGTGGTAGTGAAAGGTTAACCTTCTGTAGTGTGGTAGTGAAAGGTTAACCTTCTGTAGTGTGGTAGTGAAAGGGTTAACCTTCTGTCGTTTGGTAGTGAAAGGGTTAAGTTATACTCTTTTGAATTTAACCATCCTAAATATTTAGGAGCAGAACCCCAGTTCAGCACCCAGGGACCAACTCCAGTTATAATACCAGTACCTTGGTCCAGGGTAATAGCGTGACATTTTCACAAGATTATGCATTTAACTGAATTTGCCCAAGGGGATCAATAAAGGAATATATTATCTTATCTTAAAGTAGATGTTGTTCAACCCCAGTTTTACAAGCTTTCATGACATTGAATGACAAAAATCACCTTGACATGCATCTGAGTTTGTGCATACTAGGATGTTACAAGCATTTATACGTTACCTTTTGTATTACTGTATTGGTATTGTAGGAGCTATTTGATTGTTTTTGTGTTAAATGGGAACTGGCCAACGGCAAGAATTATGTTTATTCTAATTGCGCGTCAAAAACGAGGATTTATCCCTCATAGTTACACATACACACAGAATAATAATGGCACGAGAATGTCTGTGAAACAGCCTATTTTAAACAAAGGATTGTTACTATTTTAGATATTCTAACTGTTCGTTTTTATAGTAAACATGTGCTTATACATTACATTTATAATAATATGAAAAAAAAAAAAAAAATTCAAGCCTAGACGAAAAAGGGGCGGCCGAGTTGTGGTCACAAGCACTGTGACTTGACACATATATGTCGCCGCAGGGCCGTCGGCACCACCAGTTGCAGGACCGCTTCCCGTCTCGGGGGTCGCTGACGCGTCGAAACAGTACTTGATTGTGTAGACGGAACCGCTCCCATTGCTCGTATAACTTGCGGAGGCCTGGGTTCACATCCTGCAACAGGGCTTTAGCGGGTGGGGTCCCACGGGTCACCGCCTGCCATACCGGTCCCAGTTCGGGGTCTTCCGCCTGGAATTGCCGTAGTTCGTCCCAGCTGTATCCGCTGTTCCCCTTCTGTGCCACTATTTGTCTTGCGACGACTGCCGGGACCCCCGGCGGGTCGGTCCGGTCCTCGGGGCCTAGGCGAGCCCGGACTTCTTCCGCCGGGATCACGACGAAGCCTTCGCCGGCCGGCCTTGCGGCTAGAGCGGGGGCCCGCGACGGGCCGGTCTGCGCCTTAGGGCTCAGTCGAGCACGGACTCCTTCCACCGGGGCCACCTGGCCCGGTTGTCTCTGGTCGATTGCTGAGACTTCCGGCGGCTCAGTCCATTCCCCGGGGCCCAGCCGAGTATGAATGCCTTCTGCAGTGATCGCTAGAAAGTCTTTTTTGGTGTCCGCTACTTCTGGTTCTTACCTCATCGGGCATTTTGACAAGGCGTCTGCATTTTGGTTGAGTCGGCCCGGCTTGTAATGCACCACAAAGTCGTATTCGGCCAGCTGGGCGACCCAGCGCTGCTCCACTGCCCCCAAATTGTCCGTGTCCAGGTACTGCAGAGGGTTGTGGTCGGTGACCACAGTGATTTGGGAGTAGAGCAGGAGGTCTTGGAACTTCCCTGTGATCGCCCACTTCAGGGCGAAGAGCTCCAGCTTGAACGCGCTGTAGTTCCGGTCGTTTCTTTCGGACCCTAGTAGGCCCCTGCTCGCGAAGGCGATGACGCGCTCTACGCCCTCTTGCTTCTGACTCAGCACGGCTCCCAGCCCCAAGTAGCTTCCGTCCGTGGTCACTACGAAGGGGAGTTGGCGGTCCGGATATGCCAACACCGGTGGCGTCATTAAGCACCCTTGCAGGTGGTCGAAGGCCTCCTGGCACTTTGGAGTCCATTGGAAGGCCTCGGTCCGTCCTTTAGCGAACCCTTTCTTTTCCTTTCCCATGAGGGCATGCATCGGTTGCGCCACTTGGGCGAAGTGGGGCACGAATCGCCGGTAGTACGACATGAATCCGATCACTTGTCGCACTTCTTTCGCCGAGCGTGGCGCCGGCCAGTCCTCTAGGGCCTTTACTTTGTCTGTGTCGACTTGGACCCCGGCCGCAGATACAATGTGTCCCAGGAATTTTACTTCCGCCTTGAGGAGGAAACACTTCCGGGGCTTGAGTTTGAGGCCGTGTTCGCGGAGGCGTCCGAACACCAGGTCCAGCTTCTGGCAGTGGCTCTCGAAGTCCCGTAAGAACACCAACACGTCATCCAGGTAGACCAACAGGACATCGAAGGCCAGGTCCCCCAACACCGCGGTCATCAACCGCTGGAATGTCACCGGCGCATTGTGCAGCCCGAAGGGCATACGGGTCCACTGGTAGAGGCCGAAGGGCGTCATGACGGCCGTCTTTTCTTGATCCTCCTCTTTCACCGCCACCTGAAAGTAGCCAGCCGTGAGGTCGAGGGATGAGAAGATTTTGGCCTGCCCGAGGGCATCTAGGGACTCCTCTATGCGGGGTAGAGGGTACGCATCTCGGTGGGTCACATTGTTTAGTCGAGGGTAGTCGCAACAGAATTGTACAGAGCCGTCTTTCTTGATCACTATCACGGCTGGCGACGCCCATGGGCTACAGCTCTCCACTAGGACACCCTGAGCGACCAGGTCTTGCACGTGCCGTTTCATCTCCTGAAAGATGTGAGGCGGTGCCGTTGTTTGATGGGGTGTGCGCCCCCGGTGGGGATGTAGTGAGTGATCGTGGTGGTGTATCCGTAGTCTCCATCGTCGATGGAGAACACCGTCTTGTGTTTCTCCAATACCTGGTTCAGTTGGTCCACTTGTGCCTGAGTGAGGTCTTGGAGGTTTGCTTGCACAGGCACGGCTAGTCGCCGGCGTCGGGTTGTCTCCAGCTTCAATCGCCATCACCCTCAATCCTCCGGCGACTTCTTCCACAGTCACCCTTTCTTTGGGCAGTATTTGACGGGGCGGTGGAGTTCCGCCAGTCGGGACCGGGGCCGGAGCACAATGGCTGCGTCAGTCGGGTTTAACAGACGCACGGGCACCCTTCCATTTAGGGCGTGTGCCACCACGTTGGCCACCATTAGGCCGGGCGGTAGGTTGGCACTCGGAGTGCTCTCGAGCATTACGGGGTGTTGTATCTTCGCCGACGTCTCGCAGCGGCCCTGGACGACCACTTCGCTGCGGGGGGGAATGACCACCGGGTCTCGGCCGGCCACTTTCACGTACCCCCTTCTCCCCGGGGCGGTGCACCCCTGTTCCTCGTGAGCAACGGCAGCGACGATGCGGCGCAGGGCGGCGCTCCCGGCGTTGGAGCGATGGCAACCAGTTGGGCGTATCACCTCCATTCCGGCAAAGAGGTCATACACCCCGCTGAGTATGTTCATCCCCAGGAGGCCCGGGGCGGCTTTTCCCGCGGAGCTGCAGTGGGGGTAGTCTTTTACTACGAACACACATTTTCCAGGGAACTTCATGCCTAGACACTCCACTTCAGCGAAGAGGCACCCCACCACGGGGATTTCTAAGCCGTTGGCGGCCGTGAGGGTGACCCAGGTGGCGGAGGACAGTCTCTTCGTCTTGAACTGCCGATTGAAATGGGTTTCGTTCATGGTGGTAACCTCGGATCCGGTGTCTAAGAGGCAGCAGGTCTTGACACCGTCTATCTGTACGTCTAGGGTGTAGCAGCCCCCGTACACATCTTGGGTCTCTGGGCCCGTGGCTATCGAGTCGACGGCTCCTGCCGCAACGGCGTCAATTGCCCCTCGTTTTCTAGATAGGCGCCCCTGCGAGCCCGAAGCTTCGGGTGCGGGAGAAGGTGCTTGGCGCGGTCCGCCGGCCTGGAGTGGACATTCCCTACTGATATGTCCCGGCTGCTGATAGGTGTAACAGATCAGTCTTCCATCCTTGCTCCGGCGGGGTAGTCTACGCGGGGTAGCGGGCACGTCTCCCCGGGGATGGCGTCCAGAGAAGTCTCTTTGGGGCCCGTCTCGCTCGGACTGCAGGGCCCGGAGGAGCAGCTCCTGGCCCGCGACCAGCTGGCGGATGGACTCCTGTAGTGCAGACACGTTGACAGGGATTTCGTGTCCTTCCGCGGCGGCGGCGTGTATCGTGCCCCGGGCGGGGCTCTTAGCGGTGGACTCCTCCTCTTCGGACCAGTCGATCGCGGCCAGCATTAATTCGAGGAACATCAGCGTCCCTTTCTCTCTTTGATATCGTCTCATCTCCCGTCGCAGTGCGTCGTCTCTTAGGCCTAGAACGAATTGTTCCTGGAGCAGGGTGGCGGTGTCTGGGACCCGCGTGGGTGCCCGCCGCTGTAGACGCTGAAGCATTTCTTGCAAGTCGTACGCAAATTGTCGTACGGTCTCGCCGGCTGTCTGCTTGCAATCGTAGAACTCCCCCAAGCGGACGCTGACAGGGGCTTTGTCCCCGTAAGTCGCTTCTAGTACCTTGAACAGGGCTTCTGGGTCCGGGGAGGGCTCTTCCATCATGAACCGCACGGTTTGTTTAGCCTCGCCTTTCAGGTGGAGTTGTAATACCTCCGCCTGGTCTTCGGCCGGCACCTTGCCCGCTCGGAAGTGCGACTTCATTGCCCGGATCCAGTCCTCTATTGACAGCTCTCCCCTCTCTTTCCCCCCCCGAACCTGCTGCATTTTCGCTCCCGTTGGACGTACACCGTCGGGGGGGTCGCTTGGGGTTCACGAGCGTGTCTCTCGAGAACGGCCTTGGCTAAAGCAAGGGTTTCTCGCTGGTCGATCCGGGCCTGCTCCAGGTACTCCGCCTGACGGTCCAGGAGGCCTGCCTGGTCGTGGAACCGACCCATCAGGGCCTCCACTTGTGCGGTCAAGTCTCGCATTGTCTCTGTTTCTTCTTCTTTTACCTCGGGGGAGGCGTGCTGGCCGCTTTGTCGCTCCTCTGGGAGCGCCTCTTCCTTCGCCGCCGTTTTCAGCGTGGCGCGGGTCCGTTCTTCGGACATCGTGGGTCTCTCTCTCTCGGTCAATCAAGGAAGTGAGTTAGGATGTTGATCCTGTTCGTGATGACAAATGTAGCAGGGTGGATTATCCCTGCTTTATGGGAGTGGTTGTACACGGCCACCTGGTAGCGAGAACGCAGCAGAGCTGGGTCCAGCTGGGTCCCCGACTGTAGGCCAGGAATGTTGAAGTGGAGGTCGAGCAGCAGGAGTGGATGGGGCCTAGGATTCACTGACCTAGGAATGGTACGCTGGTCCTTCTTGCCCTCCAGGGCGATCAGCAGTAGCTCCCCACACACCCACACTTCCCCCAATACTTCCTGGGCCCTCCCACACCCGATGGCAGTAAAGATGGATGTTATATTCGCTCCCCAAAGCAGTACCCTTCCTCAATGATGAGTGGAGACCTTTCACAATGACTATAGGCAGGGGGTGGGAAAAGGCTTAAACTATAATGAGCATTACCCGGAAAGAAAAGGGTTAGACAGAATGCACATTAACGACACACACACAGTCCTCCCATTTACATCTCCTTTACTGAAGTCTGTTTCACGTTACAAATGATCACAGAACTATAAAGGCTATTTCCACACTGGGCACCTAGTGCTCTCGCTCTGTACTACAGACTCAAGTTATCCCCACACTGGGCTAGACACAGTAATAACCTCTTCCCTTTAAGGGTTATCTACTGCTCCGCTTCTCCGTAGGTGGGGGGAAAAGGGAAAGGAGTAAAGGAGTTCAATGGGATTTTTTATAAGAAAACACACATTATTATTACACTTAAACCAGATTGACAGTGGGCCCAAAAACACGAGGGCTAAACTGTGGTGCTAGCCTAACTAAAGCT
The DNA here is from genome assembly GCF_963971535.1 of Notolepis coatsorum. Taxonomy (NCBI): domain Eukaryota; kingdom Metazoa; phylum Chordata; class Actinopteri; order Aulopiformes; family Paralepididae; genus Notolepis; species Notolepis coatsorum. Next base: position 17,990,624 of record NC_140166.1, on the reverse strand, counting down.
AAGCTGTGGGTCGTGGTGAACCCCCTGTCATAACGCATATACACAGCTAACGCAAGGTGGACAATATCTACCACCTGGTCTTCGGCAGTCGCTCGTCTGCTGGTTCATTCACAATGTCTCTTCCGCATTAACCAAAACGCTAAACTATCGCATACTCATTCATCCACAAGGCTCATTCATCCACAATGCTCATTCAGCCACGATGTCTCTTTAATAACCCGCTTCGTAACTGGTTTTATCTCTCGCGTGGTGAATCTCCGGAGCTCCAGCTCCGTGCGTCCTCCTCTCTCTGTGGAAAACGATGAAGAGGAAGCGCCTCCCTAGGCACCACGCTCTGAGCCCATCCTTCTTCACCTGTGTCCCACTATGAAGTGTCAATGTTAGGATAGGGACCCGTCAAGAGAGGTAGCAAGTTAAGTGTCAAGGTTAGGGTAGGGAGGATCAAGAGCGGTCAGCCGGTAACACAACGTCCTCGCGGACACAGGGAATGCAAAGAATTAGCGTTAGACACATTGAATCATTGTCAGAAATATTCAGGTGTCTACATATCTATCTATCTATCTATCTATCTATCTATCTATCTATCTATCTATCTATCTATCTATCTATCTATCTATCTATCTATCTATCTATCTATCTATCTATCTATCTATCTATCTATCTATCATCCAACCATCCTCCATCTATCCATCCATCATTATATCCACACACACACACACACACACACACACACACACACACACACACACACACACACACACACACACACACTGGGGGGTGAGCAAGGCACAAACACAGGGAGACAGCTAAGGACGGGGGATGGGGAAAATTTATTAAAGAAAAGAAGAATGCCACTGCCCTGGGGTAGACAACTCGACCAGCACAGTACAGCCAACCCAACTCACTCACACAGGGCAGGAAGCCAAAACAACAGTGGTGCATCAGAAAAACTGGGCCCTCCAATATGAGGCGCTGATTGGGACAAAAGCCTGTCGAATACAAGACACCACCTATCCAGTTATCCTGCGTGACCCAGTTGGTCTGCGCGCGCCACCCAGTTGGTGCGCCGATTGGGACAAAAGCCTGTCGAATACAAGACACCACCTATCCAGTTGGTCCGTGCGTGCCGCACAGTTTTGGTCCACGAGAGAGGCCCAGATGACCCGCGAGAGAGGCCCAGATGGGTCCACGGGCCACCCAGATGGGTATCACGCATGGACCAAAACTGGGCGGCGCTGGATACCCAGTAACTTTATTCTTTTATTTAAAAGATTAAAGTGGTGTACTCCTTCACTTCCGCAATCAGATCAGTCAGCCTTTGCGCATGTTCAATGATTCTATCCCGCCTTCTCACACAGACAGAATGTCGGGAATTGCTAGAAAAATAGTAGATAGAATTCTTAACAACAACGAAATGGTGTCATCAGGGTTAGATTTAGGGGTGTGGCTGTGGTATTGGACTGGACTAGCAGGATGTGCTGCAGGTTTAAGGTTAGGGTGCTGCTCTGGAGAGGGTGCTGCTTTCTGAAGAAAAAACAAGGTGTTAGTCTGGGGAGCTCATCAGTCTGGTACATATGAGACTGAGCAGGTGTCTGGTCTCTCCCAGGTGTCTGGTCTCTCCCAGGTGTGGCTGTGGTGTTGGCCTGGACTAGCAGGATGTGCTGCAGGGTTGGGGTTAGGGTGCTGCTCTGGTCCTGGGTTGGCTGCCTTGTGGATGAGGCGGTGGAGGGTGGTAGGGGCCAGCGAGGTGTGGGCTGGGTCTTTGAGGTGGTGACAGGCCAGCTGCGTGAAGGCTAGATAATTTGCTGGTCCTGGGGGAGGCGGGGGTCCAAAGGCCACATCCTTCAATGTCTTCACAAAGGTGCTGACGGTATCCTTATGGAGGTGAACATGGTCATAGAATGATGGTGAGCCAGTAGGAAGTGGTCATAGAGACTGAATGTTGAGGGTAGACTGGTGAGCCAGGAGGAAGTGGTCATAGGACATACGTGTGTGTCTCTCTCTCTCACTTTCTGTCTTTGTCTCTCTCTCTGTCTGTCTCTCTCTCTCTTTCTCTGTCTGTCTCGCTTTATCTCCGTCTCTCTCTTTCTCCATCTCTCTCTATCCGTCTGTCTCTTTCCCTCTGTCGGTCTCTGTCTCTTTATCTCTGTCTGTCTGTCTCTCTCTCCCTCTCTGTCTCGCTGTCTCTCTTTTTTTCTCTTTCTCTTTCTCTCTCTCTCTCTCTCCTCTCTCTCTCTCTCTCTCTCTCTCTCTCTCTCTCTCTCTCTCTCTCTCTCTCTCTCTCCTCTCGCTGTCTCGCTGTCTGTCTCTCTCTGTCTCTCTCTCTCTCCTCTCTCTCTCTCTACTTCAGTGCCCTATTTCTCATCCTGATAGAGGGGGCAGGGAGTCTTAATACCTCTACACACACACACACACACCCACATGCACACGCATGCACACACACACACACTCACACACACGCACACACACACACACACGCACACACACACACTCTCACAGACAGACGTGCACAAAGGCATCCCCACACAGACTGATGCACGTGCACACACACACATGACACAGAAACAAGGGTGAGAGAGACAGAGACGGAAAGAGAGACTGGGATGGAATGATACGACCGTCAGAGGAGAGGAGGGAAGGAGGAGTGGAGGAGAAGAGGAGAGAGGGGGAAGGGGGAAGTAGGGCAACCTCACTGCAGGGGAGGGGCGAGAGAGAGAGAGAGAGAGATAGAGACGGAGAGAGATGTAGTATTTGAAGCCAATGGTAGCAAGCTAGCGAGAGAGAGAGAGAGAGAGAGAGAGAGAGAGAGAGAGAGAGAGAGAGAGAGGGTTTTCTTTCCTCCTCTTAAGGATTCTAGCAGGATGGTTGGTGAGTCTCTTCATCGCTCTGAAGCTGCAATAACTGCCTTTGTCGTGTGTGTCTTTTCTGAGGATGTGTTTATGGCTGTCACTACATCAGTCAGGCTGTATTAACTTACTGTGCTAACCAGTTAGCATATGGCGAGGCTAGGATGTGTTGAGACTAGGATGTGTTGAGGCTAGGATGTGTTGAGACTAGGATGTGTTGAGGCTAGGATGTGTTGAGACTAGGATGTGTTGAGACTAGGATGTGCTAAGCCTAGGATGTGTTGAGGCTAGGATGTGTTGAGACTAGGATGTGTTGAGGCTAGGATGTGTTGAGACTAGGATGTGTTGAGACTAGGATGTGTTGAGACTAGGATGTGTTGAGGCTAGGATGTGTTGAGACTAGGATGTGTTGAGGCTAGGATGTGTTGAGACTAGGATGTGTTGAGGCTAGGATGTGTTGAGGCTAGGATGTGCTAAGCCTAGGATGTGTTGAGGCTAGGATATGTTGAGACTAGGATGTGTTAAGGCTAGGATGTGTTGAAGCTAGGATGTGCTAAGGACTAGGATGTGTTGAAGCTAGGATGTGTTGAAGCTAGGATGTGTTGAAGCTAGGATGTGCTAAGGACTAGGATGTGTTGAGACTAGGATGTGTTAAGGCTAGGATGTGTTGAAGCTAGGATGTGCTAAGGACTAGGATGTGTTGAAGCTAGGATGTGTTGAAGCTAGGATGTGTTGAGATGTGTTTAGTGTTAAGACTAATTTTAGCACTCTAGTTCTAGCACTTTAGTTTTAGCACTCTGGTTCTAGCACATTAGTTTTAGCACTCTAGTTCTAGCACTCTAGTGTTAGCACTTTAGTTCTAACACTCTGGTGTTATCACTCTAGTTTTATCATTCTAGTTTTTGCAATCTAATTGTAGCACTCTACTTTTAGCACTCTAGTTCTATGACTAACTTTAGCACTCTAATTGTATCACTCTATCTGTAGTACTATAGTTCTACCACTCTATTTCTAGCACTCTAGTTTGAATACTCTAGTTTTATGACTAGATGTATCACTAGTTGTATCACTCTAGCTTTAACACTATTTGTATCACTCTAGTTTTATCACTCTAGTTTTATGACTATGTGTATAACTAGTTTTATCACTCTAGGTTAATCACTCAGTTTCTATGACTAATTTTAGCACTCTAGTTTTAGCACTTTAGTTTTAGCACTCTAGTTTTAACACTATTTGTATTACTCTAGTTTTATGACTAGATGTATCACTAGTTGTATCACTCTAGTTTTAACACTATTTGTATCACTCTAGTTTTATCACTCTAGTTGTATCACTCATTTTATCACTCTAGTTGTATCACTGTAGTTTTATCACTCTAGTTTTATGACTAGGTGTATCACTAGTTTTATCACTCTCTAGGTTTATCACTCAGTTTCTATGACACATTTTAGCACTCTAGTTGTAGCACTCTAGTTTTAACACTCTAGTTTTATCACTCTAGTTTTAATACTCTAGTTCTACCACTCTAGTTGTATTACTCTAGTTTTAAGACTAATTAAAACCACTCTAGTTGTATTACTCTAGTTTTAAGACTAATTTTAGCACTCTGGTTCTAGCACATTAGTTTTAGCACTCAAGTTTTTGCACTCTAGTTGTATGACTAATTTTAGCACTATTGTAGCACTCTAGTTTTAACACTAGTTTTATGACTCTAGTTATATCACTTTAGTTCTAACACTCTGGTGTTATCACTCTAGTTGTATTATTCTAATTTTAACCATCTAGTTTTAGCATTCTAGTTCTAGCGCTCTAGTTCTAGCACTCTAGTTTTTATTATCTGGTTTTATCACTCTAGTTTTAGAACTCTAGTTTTATGACTAGTGTTATCACTAGTTTTAACACTATTTGTATTACTCTAGTTGTAACACTAGTTGTATCACTCTAGTTTTAACACTATTTGTATCACTCTAGTTTTATCACTCTAGTTTTAACACTAGATTGATTGATTGAAAACTTTATTAACAGATTGCAGAATGGGTACAATACAGTACAGCTCAATACGCACAATTGTTAAGGGGATGCAGACCAGAGAAAGACTTTCGTCTTGTTTACATCAGGGTCCCTCATTTTCAATTCATCATAACATATATGACATACATGACATACAGGTACAGTACTGTTGCATCTAGACATTTATGGGGGGGGGACTGTACATTGGAGGGGGTTGGGTTTAGATGTATCACTTTAGTTTTAACACTATTTGTATCACTCTAGTTGTATGGCAACTTTTAGCACTCTAGTTTTATCACTCTAGTTTCAGTACTGCAGTTGTATTACTCTAGTTGTATCACTCTAGTTTTATCACTCTAGTTTTAGTACTCTAGTTTTAGCAATCTATTTATAGCACTGTAGTTTTATCACTCTAGTTCATTGTATATATCCTGGATGGAGGGGAACTCACAACCACAGATGTTCTGGGCTGTTCACACACCCCTCAGAGCAGTTTCCATTATAGGCAGTGATGCATCGCTCGGTTGTGTCTCTGTAGAAGCCTGTAGGATCTGGGCCCTCATGCTGAATTTCTTCAGCTGAGGTGAAAGAGGCGTTGTTGTGTTTTCTTCACCACCTGGCCGGTGTGCTCGTCCCAAGTGAGGTCCTCAGTGATGTGAACACAGAGGAACTTGAAGCTGCTGACTCTCCACAGCAGACATGTTGATGTTGATGTGAACACAGAGGAACTTGAAGCTGCTCACTCTCCACAGCAGACATGTTGATGTTGATGTGAACACAGAGGAACTTGAAGCTGCTGACTCTCCACAGCAGACTTTGGCGCGACCCGAGTCAGTCGCCATGGGCTTTGCTCAGCAACGAATGTGCACATTTTTAGTTATTATGTTTGTTTTTACTACTTTTTTTTATCGAAGCATCACTGGCGGGGACGTCATACGACCGCCAGTCACTTATTGACCTAAACTCCGGACTCAAAGAGGAGTTTAGAGACACGTTATCATGCCAAGAATGGCCAACGGAGATCAGAAGAGACAATGGAGACAATGGTCAAGCGGGAGACGGACGCAGAACAAAGAAGAAACACAGGGGGAAGAGGAGCGGGATCAGATTAAGGCTAAGAAAATCTGCTTACCGTCCGGCTATTCCATCTATCTTCCTGGCGAATGCACGTTCGCTAGAGAGTAAGATGGATGATTTACGAGCGCGGGTCCGATTCCAGCGAGAGATGAAGGAATGCAATATCCTGTGCTTCACGGAGACCTGGCTGAAATCAGTGACTCCCGATCACAGCATCTCTCCCTCCAACTCCTTCACCATCTTCAGAGCGGACCGTACAGAAGCCTCCGGGAAGAGCATCGGCGGGGGTCTATGCCTTATGACCAACAACGGCTGGACTAGCCCCGGGGAGGTGAAGATACTCTCCCGTTCATGCTCTCCCGACATGGAACACCTCACGATCCAATGTCGCCCGTTCCATCTTCCGCGCGAATTCACTGCAGTGATCATGACTGCAGTGTACATTCCACCCCAGGCGAACGTCGGCAGGGCGTTAGGGGAACTACACGAACATCTGAACACACACCAGATCAAGCATCCGGACGCAGCCATGATAGTAGCCGGGGACTTCAATCAGGCGAATCTGAAGAAAGTCATGCCGTCTTTCTTCCAGCACATCGTCTGCTCCACAAGGGGAGGAAATACACTCGACCACTGTTACACCCCGTTCAGAGCCGGTTACAAGGCTGTACCGGCTCCACCATTAGCGGGAGCAACAAACACGTCGGATCATGCCGCCATCTTGCTGGTCCCAGCATATAAACAGAGATCACGTGACGCCGTCGTGTCACGTGAGGTAAAAAAATGGGACGACCAATAAGAGGCCACGCTTCAGGACGCACTAGACGCCGCCGACTGGGGAATGTTCAAGAGGAGTAACAGTGACGTCAGCGATTTCACAGACGCTGTGGTGTCATTCATAACAACACTGGCTGATAGTATCGTCCCCACAAAGAAGGCGAGGGTGTTCCCAAACCAGAAACCATGGGTGGACAGTACTATCAGAGCAGCCCTGAACTCTCGCACCACTGCTTATAACCGGGGCAGAGAGTCAGGAAACATGGAAGAGTACAAGACAACAGTCTACACTCTGCGCAAGGCTGTCAAATTTGCTAAGAGGACGTATGCCGACAAGATGGAGGCACAAATGGCACAGAATGACACAAGAGGCTTATGGCAGGGACTGAGGGCTATAACTGACTACAAAGTCAGCGCCCCCTCAATGGGGAGCGACGACGCCTCCCTTGCGGACCAGCTCAACACCTTCTACGCACGGTTTGGTGCAAACAGTGGCACTGCTAGCCCAACGGCTAGTGACGTCACTGGTGCGCCGGCTGTTGTGGAGGGGGGGGGGGCATCCGCGGGGGGGCGGGGACGCTCTCTCATTGACGGTACACAGTGTGAGAAGAGCATTTATGCAGGTGAACACCAGGAAGGCTGCTGGCCCAGATGGTATAACAGGACGCATACTTAAGTCCTGTGCCAACCAGCTTGCCCCGGTGTTCACCGCCATATTTAATCAATCCCTGGCGGAGTCAGTGGTCCCTGCCTGCTTCAAGATGTCTACCATCATCCCTGTACCGAAGAAACCCTCCCCAACATGTCCAAATGACTACAGACCGGTGGCACTCACCTCTGTGGTCATGAAATGTTTTGAGAGGCTGGTCAAGGACCACATTTGTGCCTCCCTCCCCAGTGATATGGACCCTATGCAATTTGCATACAGGACAAACAGGTCCACTGACGACGCGGTCTCCCAGGTACTGCACAGCACCCTCTCCCACCTTGACCGTCAGAAGGGGGGCTATGTGAGACTGTTGTTCATTGACTACAGCTCAGCGTTCAACACCATAGTCCCCACCAGACTGGTGGACAAGCTGATCGAGCTGGGTCTGAGCTCCGCCCTGAGCGCCTGGGTACTGGACTTTCTGAGTGAAAGACCCCAGGCGGTCAGGGTGGGGGGTCAGACCTCCAACACCATCACCCTGAGCATCGGGTCCCCCCAGGGCTGTGTTCTAAGCCCCCTGCTGTACTCACTCTACACACACGATTGTGTGGCCAAGTTCAGCTCCAACTCCATAGTGAAGTTCGCAGACGACACGGTGGTGGTGGGGCTGATCTCGGACAACGACGAGAAGGCCTACCGGGAGGAGGTTGAGGTACTGGAACGCTGGTGCCAGGACAACAGCCTGCTCCTGAACATTGGTAAAACCAAGAAGCTGATCGTGGATTATAGGAGAGGACAGCAGGAGACACACACACCACTGATGATTAACGGGGCTACCGTGGACAGGGTGAGCAGCTTTAAGTACCTGGGGGTCCACATCTCAGAGGATCTGACATGGTCAACACACATAGACACAGTAGTAAAGAAGGCGAAACAGCGCCTCTACCACCTGAGACAGTTAAGGAAGTTCAGAGTATCGGGGAAGATACTCCAGTCCTTCTACTCAGGAGCTGTAGAGAGCATCTTGACCGGAAACATCACTGCCTGGTATGGAAACAGCACGGCACAGGACAAGAAGGCCCTACAGAGAGTGGTGCGCTCAGCCGAGCGTACCACGGGTATTGCACTACCTCCCCTGCAGGTTCTATACAACAAGAGGTGCAAATCCAGAGCCTGCAGGATAATGAAAGACCCTCACCACCCCAATAACAGCCTGTTCCAGCTGCTGAGGTCAGGCAGACGCCTGCGAACCCCAGCTACTAGGACAGAGCGGCTTAGGCTCAGCTTCTTCCCCCAGGCCATCAGAGCCCTGAACAATGAACATTGAGTGCCACAGATCACTGAACTATCCACACACAAGCACACATGAACACACACACGACACGCATGCTGTGCACGCTCACACACTAGCAGCCACTTAACACTTTAACATGAGCGGGCACACACTCATGACGCACACACGCACACTTATGGCCAAAAGGAAAGGCCACTTTAAATTAGAATAACAGGAACAGTGTATTGCACTACCAAAGCTACCTAGCATGTCCTATATGCTCTGTAAATAACTATGTACAGATACCGAGATGTCACACCATGTTACCTGTTACCTGTTTATTGCACAATGTTGTTTTTTATTGGATTCTATTATATGTTGTACCACTGTATTGCACATCGTTGCGGGCAAGACCACCCGCATTTCATTGTATACTTGTATGCCGTGACAATTAAAACTCTTGACTTGACTTGACTTGACTTGTTGATGTTGATGGGGTCCTCTCTCACCCTCTCCTGTAGTCCACAACCAGCTTTTTGGTCTTGTCAACATTGAGAGAGAGGTTGTTCACCTGGCACTACTGTGTCCTAACCTCTGTCCTGTAGGCCGTTTCGTTGTTGTTGGTGATTAAGCCTATCACTGTTGTGTCATCGGAAAACTGAATCACCATGTTGGAGCTGTGCGTGGCTACACTGTCACAAGTGTACAGGGAGTAGAGGGGGGGGCTCAGGGCACCATGGTGGGTGTACAGGGAGTAGAGGAGGGGGCTCAGGGCACCATGGTGGGTATACAGGGAGTAGAGGAGGGGCTCAGGGCACCATGGTGGGTGTACAGGGAGTAGAGGGGGGGGCTCAGGACACCATGGTGGGTGTACAGGGAGTAGAGGGGGGGGCTCAGGGCACCATGGTGGGTGTACAGGGAGTAGAGGAGGGGGCTCAGGGCACCATCGTGGGTGTACAGGGAGTAGAGGAGGGGGCTCAGGGCACCATGGTGGGTGTACAGGGAGTAGAGGAGGGTGCTCAGGGCACCATGGTGGGTGTACAGGGAGTAGAGGAGGGGGCTCAGGGCACCATGGTGGGTGTACAGGGAGTAGAGGAGGGGGCTCAGGGCACCATGGTGGGTGTACAGGGAGTAGAGGAGGGGGCTCAGGGCACCATGGTGGGTGTACAGGGAGTAGAGGAGGGGGCTCAGGGCACCATGGTGGGTGTACATAGGGAGTAGTGTTGTCACAATACTGGAATTTCGACTTCGATATGATACCTTGAAAAGTATCGATACTTCGATACCATTTCGATATAAAAAAAAATATATATATATATATGTTTTTTTTTTTTTTTTTTTTTTTAACAAATTTAGCTTTTGTTGCTGGCTTATTCTCCTCAGCTTCTCTCTGGTACTATAAGAGAAGATAAATATAACACTTTTAAAACCCTTTGTTTATCTTTAGATCACACATTTAAAAATAACTGTTCATCTCACTTCAATCATTTTAATTGCAGATGCAGAACATGGTATTTTCCCAAGCAGACAGATGTAAACACTGTAATCTGTGTTGCATGTACCTGACAAACTGAACTGTTTGTATTACAGTTAGTAACAGTTTCGATTTTTATTTAAAGATAACAAGAGCGAGAGAGAGAGAGAGAGAGAGAGAGAGAGAGAGCCGGTGTGCTCGTCCCAAGTGAGGTCCTCAGTGATGTGAACACAGAGGAACTTGAAGCTGCTGACTCTCCACAGCAGACATGTTGATGTGAACACAGAGGAACTTGAAGCTGCTGACTCTCCACAGCAGACTTGTTGATGTTGATGGGGTCCTCTCTCACCCTCTCCTGTAGTCCACGCAGACCAGGCTGCAGAAACAAATTAGTGGGGGGGCATAACATTTTCTCGGGGGGGCACAATGGTTTTTCAACACAGGTTCCCTTTTATACGTTTCAGCTGGGACAGCGGCGCTGTGGCTTGCTTGGCGCTGCCCACGGTGCTGAACTAAACAGCAGAGAGGCAATTGAAAAATCTAATTTCTCTCTATCTTAAGAACTTTCACTTATACAAAAACAGACTGAACGGATATATATAGCAGACCTGCTGGGGCAGCGGACTGAGAGCAGGGGACACAAACAGGCTGGATAAGATGGTCAAGAAGGCCAGTAGCGTGGTTTGGGTGGAGCTGGACTCTAGCGAGGGTGGCGGAGAGGAGGAGCCTTGCTAAGCTCCAGGCCATCAGGGAAAACCCCTCCCACCCACTATACACAGACTTGGCTGACAGGAGGAGCATGTTCAGTGCCAGGCTCACACTACCTAAATGCAGCACTGAACGGCACAGGAAGTCCTTCATTCCGACAGCCATCAGACTATACAATGCATCACTGTGCCTCACTGCATCACTGAGCACAGAGTGACAGTTACCATCTTCCTGGACTCTTACTTTTTAAACAGCACTGTGCATTATTACACCTACTGTAGACTTCAGTATATTTTTACTGTATTCATTTACTGTATCTTTTATTCTATTTTTATTCTATTTAATTTTATTCTATTCTTAGGCCATTTGTTTTGTTATTCTTATTCGTGACTTGTTCTGTCTAAATGTTTAATGTTGAGTGATTTGCAGTGTCAAATCTCCCTCAGGATAATACATTTCTATTCTATTCTATTCTATATCTTTGAAAAGTCTCCATTTATTCAACACTTCTGAATTCACTGACAAACTGAACTGAACTGACAAAAATAAGGTGCATAAAAAAGCAAACAAAATTCCTCCACAGGCTACTCACCATCATAAGTAGAGCGGCAAGCGGTGTTTGGGGACAGAGTGAAATCTTCTTAAAACACTGCCCCTCCACTCATTCCTGAACTTTTTTGTTAAGTCCTTCTCAAATGCCAACTGAATAAAATTGGCCTTAGTTGCGTCGATGAAGCATACTAAAGCGATGTTCTGTAAAGACGTTCTTGAGGGTAGAAAACGAATTCTCACAGAGTGCCGTGCTAGCTTCAGTAGTGTTGTTGTTGACATCAGTGCCCACTAGGGCTGTCCCTGACGAAGGATTTGGATAGTTGACTTTGATTGAAAAAAAAAAAAAAAAACGTGTTTTTTTTTTTTTTTTTTTTTTTTTTACCAGGGTGGGCACAGCTGACTCAGTGGGCGGGCCCGGCCCCCTAATGCCCGCCCATGGCGCCGGGACTGAGTCCACGACCAGCTTTTTGGTCTTGTCAACATTGAGAGAGAGGTTGTTCACCTGGCACTACTGTGTCCTAACCTCTGTCCTGTAGGCCGTTTCGTTGTTGTTGGTGATTAAGCCTATCACTGTTGTGTCATCGGAAAACTGAATCACCATGTTGGAGCTGTGCGTGGCTACACTGTCACAAGTGTACAGGGAGTAGAGGAGGGGCTCAGGGCACCATGGTGGGTGTACAGGGAGTAGAGGGGGGGGCTCAGGGCACCATGGTGGGTTTAGTTTAGTTTAGTTTATTCGGATCCCCATTAGCCATTGCCACAGGCATAGGCTACTATTACTGGGGTCCACACAAATCAATACAATACAATAAAATCAATACAATACAATTAATACAATACAATAAAACAATACAATACACCTCAATAACACCTAAAATATTATATAATAAAATATCTAAGTTCACCTATCACACATAAAATATCTAAGTTCACCAATCACACATACCCATCTACTCAATCATGTTTCAAGGCATATATGTTCACTTAAAGCATAACAATACATCTCAATACAATATACAAATATATTAAAAATCCAAGTTCAACAATCACACATACCCATCTTCTCAATCACCCACTATGTTTACTTAACTGACAGTACCACTCTTTCTTATATGATTTTTAAGGTGTTTTTTAAATGTCTGTTTGTCTTCAACCCTAGTTAGTGCAGGTGGTAAGGAATTCCATGCAGTCATGGCTCTATACATCACAGTCCTTTTCATTGCATTTGTTCTTGGCATCTTTACAGTACATCTTTCCATTGACACATGCCTGGTGGAGTAGCTGTGTCTGTTGATTGTGAATTGTATCTCATCATATAGACAAGCAGGTTTTTTGTTCTTATATATATTTCTAAAAAACATTATGATATTTACATTTAGTCTTTGTTCTACCATTAACCATGACAGTTTTTCATGCATGCTTACTATGTTTGACCTTTTCCTACAATTCAGAGCAAGGCGCGCTGCTTTGTTCTGTGTCATTTGTAGTTTTCCCAGTTTTTCTCTTCCAGCACTTCCCCAGATCCCCGGACAGTAATCCAGATGTGAAAGGATCAGAGCCTGGATAACATGGATCACCGACTCCGGAGTTAGGAATTCTGCACATCTTCTAATTAAAGCCAGCCCTCTCCCCATCTTTTTTGTTATGTTATTTATATGCGTTGACCAGTTCAGATGACTGTCCAATGTTATACCTAGTAGCTTTGCTTCTTTTACCTGTTCAATTTCAGTTCCCCCATCATTATTTTTAGCAATTAGCATATGGTGTGAACCCATTAAAATACACTTTGTTTTTGCTATGTTTAAAACCATTCTATTCACTCTAATCCACTCTTCTACTTTTTGTAGCTCTTTATTTAGTGCCACACCCAGATCTTCCACAGAGGAGGATGCCATGTACAGGGTTGTATCATCCGCATATATAGCCACCTTTGCTTGCTCTAAAATTAACGGCAAATCATTTGTATAAATGGTGAATAACAAAGGTCCAAGGCAGCTTCCCTGCGGAATTCCATACTTAACATTTTTCGCTTCAGATAGGCTACCGTTAAAAAATACTCTCTGTTTTCTACTGTATAAGTAGCTAGTTATCCATGAAACTGACGATGAAGCAAAACCATAGTCTTTAAGTTTCTCCAGTAGTATTTCATGATCCATGACATCAAATGCTGCACTGAAGTCTAACATCACTGATCCTGCTAATTTCTTTCTATCAATATCCATTAGACAATCATCTACTAGCTGTGTCAACGCTGTCACTGTTGAGTAACCATCCCTATAGGCATGCTGAAAATCAGTATTCAATTCATTGTCATTGAAGTAACTCTGAATTTGTGTAAACACTATTTTCTCCATTATCTTCGCTAACACTGGCAAAATGCTCACAGGGCGACTGTTTGCACCCGACAGGTTGACTTTTGCATTTTTCTGTAAAGGAATGATTTTAGCCTCCTTCCAGACTTTTGGACATATACCATATTTAATGCTTTGATTTATAATATGTGTGACCGTACCTGCTACATGCTTTGCTGAAACCTTCAGTAGTCTACCATCCATGTTATCCAGGCCTGCTGGTTTTTCCTTTTTTATATCTGACAACATTTCCTCCACCATTTTAGTGTCAACAGAACATAGACTAAATGAGCATTTTTTTATCTTTCATAATCCTTTCTAATATGTTATCATTATATTTTACATTACTCATACACATATTATTCCTTAGAGTTTCAACCTTACACAAGAAGAAGTCATTGAAATACCGAGCTATATCAACAGGCTTTGTTATAAATGCCCCATCAACCTCAATAAAGCTAGGTACATTGTTATTCCCCCTTCCTAGTACAGTGTTAAATGTTTTCCATAACTGTTTACTGTCATTTTTCACTTCAATTATCTTAGCTTGAAAATAGCTTTTCTTTTTCTTTCTATTCCACTTTGTGACACAATTTCTAAGCTTGCGGTAGTTCTGCCAATCAACCAGACATCCAGACTCGCATGCTTTACTTTTTGCTGCATTTCTTTCTGCCATACAATCTTTTAATTCTTCATCTAACCAGGGTGCCCTTACTGTTTTCACTGTACACTTAACTATAGGCGCATGTCTGTCTGCTACTTGGATAAACCTCTTCATAAATATACTTAGTGCTTCTTCTGGGTTATCCTCTTTATATACATCATCCCATGATATGTTTTCAATATCTTTGACAAATTCCTCTTCCCTGAAATTCTTATATGATCTTTTATGTATAATCTTAGGTCCAGCTTTTGGTATTTTTGCCTTTCTAGTGAATGCTATAATATTATGATCAGTGCATCCTATATTAGCTGATATAACTTTTGAACATAGCTCTGCACTATTAGTGTACACATGGTCGATGCATGTAGACGATTTTCCAGGGAGTAGAGGAGGGGGCTCAGGGCACCATCGTGGGTGTACAGGGAGTAGAGGAGGGGGCTCAGGGCACCATGGTGGGTGTACAGGGAGTAGAGGAGGGGGCTCAGGGCACCATGGTGGGTGTACAGGGAGTAGAGGAGGGGGCTCAGGGCACCATGGTGGGTGTACAGGGAGTAGAGGAGGGGGCTCAGGGCACCATGTTGGGTGTACAGGGAGTAGAGGAGGGTGCTCAGGGCACCATGGTGGGTGTACAGGGAGTAGAGGAGGGGGCTCAGTGTACATAGGGAGTAGTGTTGTCACAATACTGGAATTTCGACTTCGATACGATACCTTGAAAAGTATTGATACTTCGATACTGTAACTGAGGGGTACAATTCCCTGACTGTATTGTTAGATATGATATTTAATACCACTACCTCATGTACTTTAACTTCTGGCCACCCAGTACAAGATATAAGTATGATGAACACTTTTCCACCTGATGAAACGAATCCACACAAATGTACCAAATCGAAGGTTTAATACAGCAAAGGGTGTATACAACGATCACTTAATTACATTTATGATTTGAAATATGGAATATGCACTTTTATGGCAAATGAGTATTCGTAGGTAAATCAACATTGAATGTCCAATCTCTGGTTGCGCAGGGAGTAAGTATACAACCTGGAATATTTAGGAAAACGATAGCGATGGTACTTAGATGATTATAGCTGGATACACTACGGGGGGGGGGGGTCCCGCTGGTTGTAAGACAGTAGGAGGGGGGGGGTTAGAGAAGCCGCTGGCGGTATCCCATCTGGCCGACGGTGTCTTGGGAGAATCCAAAGTCTTGGACACGGTGCCCACAGAACCTCGGACCGCAGACGAATACAGCTGGACCCTCTGTGGAACGGTATCTGCCGGTCCACACAACGGAGAGACGTGAGGCGACCTCACGTGTAGAGCGCCGTCTCACCTGGAGTCCTCTCCGGGGGGTAATTCCAACACTCAGCAATGTTGGCCTTTATCCATGGAATAATCAAAGCACACAAAGCATAATCCAAGCCGTGGAAGGCTCGCCGTCGTCTGGGTAGAGTAATCCAATATACAGGTCCAGTCGCTCTTGGCCCGGAGCTCCTCGGATGCAATCACCACTAGGGGTCTGACCAGCCTGGTTAAGCGTCCAGATAACGTCAGGAACGATGGGGGTACTGATAACTGTAGAACTCTAACCGAACGATGCACCATACATAAATAGACTATTATTAGCTTAATAGAATACGTCCAACTCGACGGTATGGTGCCAAACTATGACCATTCAACTATTAATCTACACGATATCTCAATGCCTATTCTGGGCCAAGTAGGCCTTACTACACCGCACGTGCGTCGTGGGGAGGCTTTTGCGTCTGTCACTCTGTTGGAGGGTAAAGAACTGGACTAAAAGAAGGTTCTACTTTACTGGCGCCATATATATATGCGCTATGAACAAATAGTACCATTCGTATTTCGCCCGACATATTACTGCGCGGAACCGGGGGTTGCCTCGACATGTTAGGCGGCACGATTGAACTTGGACCTAGGGGTATGGCAACCTGGCGCCAGGTTCTCGTCCAATGGTAGAATGAAACTATTATGGGCTGTTTAGTAGAAACGGGGATATTCAATGCATATTGTACAAGGAATATACAGGGGATATCAAACGATATACAAATACAATTAAATATATATATATGAATAAATATACATATTCGGTTTAATCTGATCCTTCACAACAGCCACCCCCTAATTAGTCCCACCTAATTAGCTAAGCAGAGACAGATTAACCGCACTGTCTTCCACTCAAGGTCCGCTGTAAGGGTCAGTCAACTCACAAAGTCATAGGGTCATGGTCATCATCGATAGTATCTGGGAGTCGGGGCAGTTCTATGAGCCTCGCCACGGGACGTGTGTAAGTGCGCCCTTGGACGAGTACTTCAGCTGCTCGGACCTTGCCATCGGCACCGGGGATCACTTTGCTTACGCGGCCAGCCGGCCACATAGCTCTGGGTAGCGACTGGTCAATAATCATGACGACTGTTCCTTCTGTCAAATTGTCTCTCTCTTTTACCCACTTCTGGCGGGTCTGTAGAGACGGCAGGTAGTGAAGTAGGAAGCTGCTCCAAAACTTGTCAGCTAGTACTTGGCTGTACCTCCACATTCTTCGGCCGTTCGCTTCTTCAGGCCTGTACATTGTCTGGGGTAGCGCGGGGTCCAGCCGCCCCATTAGGAGTGTGTTGGGGGTGACTGGGTCGACATCTGCTACATCACTGGAGACGTAACCGAGGGGCTTTGAGTTCAATACTCCCTCGATCTCCGTGAGGACTGTCATTAGGACTTCCTCTGCCACAGTCTGGGCTCCGAGTACTGCGTACAGGGCTGTCTTTATAGAACGTACTTCTCGTTCCCAGGTTCCACCGAAGTGGGGTGCGTTCGGGGGATTAAACTGGAAGTCAATCTGGGCTGGAGCGAGGTGGGTCTTAAGTTCTGGGCCCATAGCTTGGAAGCTCTCTCTCAGCTCTCTTTCTCCGCCTTTGAAGTTGGTCCCGTGATCAGACAACAATGTAGACGGTTTTCCTTTCCGTGATGTGAATCTCCGGAAGGCCATAAGGAATGAGTCTGTGCTCATGGTCGGAAGGAGCTCGATATGTATCGCTCTGGTGGTCATGCATTTGAATACAATACCCCACCGCTTCTCGGTGCCTCTTCCTCTCTTTATATACAACGGGCCAAAGCAGTCCATGCCTGTGGAGTGGAATGGCTTGTCGCCGATTCGGAGGCGACAGGGGGGTAAGTCAGCCATCCGTGGTATGCTGGGCTGCGCGCGCCACTTACGGCAGTCTAGACAGGTTCGCTGGAAGCGCCGTACTGCTTCTCTCCCTTGCAATATCCAATAACGACGTCTGATCTCCGCGAAGACTCTCTCTGCTCCTGCGTGGTGTACATCCTTGTCGTATTTCTTTATGATCAGCTCTGTGACCTTGTGTCGGCTGTTCAAGACGATCGGGTGCTTAATGTCATCTGGTAGATCGGGGGCTCTCCGCAGGCGACCACCCACTCTGATGAGATTATGTGCGTCACTCTCTGGTGCCAGGTGAATCAGTCTGCTGTCTGATGGGACGGGGTTTCCTCCCTGTAGACAGTCTAGCTCATCGGGGAACGAGTCTCTCTGGGCTCGTTGTAGTAGAAGAAGTTCTGCTTCTTCGTAGTCAGCTGCTGACATGTCAGTGGTGGACTGAATCTCTGGGTGGTGCCGCAGGAATGTTCTTTGTTGCGCACTCTCTAGGGTAATGCAGTCATCTATGTTGGGGTCTGTGGAGGCGACAGTGCTCAGTCCACAGAACATAGGCTTCTTGTTCTCAGCCTCCTCGTTACTTGCTTCCCTCGGGGTGGGCGTAGGCCAATCTCCTTCCGGGAGCTTGAGGAATGCTGGTCCGTCACTGTAGATGTTGCGACGGGTTAGGTCATCCAGAGACATTCCCCGGGTGATGACGTCAGCTGGGTTGTGTTTGGTGTTCACATACCGCCAGCTTGCTTCTTCTGTTAATTCTTGAATCTCGGTGACTCTGACTCCCACGAAGACTTTGTATCTGCATGAATCAGACTTAATCCATGTGAGTACTGTCGTGGAATCTGACCACAAGATTGTTCTATGCACCGGAATGGTGAGTTCACGTTGGATTAACGTGGCTAGATGCGCTCCTGCGAGGGCTGCGCAGAGCGCTAGACGTGGGATAGATTGTTGCTTACGTGGGGCTATTCTTGAGCGGGCCAGTATGAAAGCAGTGTGTATCTTTCCTCCCATCTCTTGGGCACGCAAATAGGCAACCGATCCGTAGGCTACTTCGGAGGCGTCGCTGAAGACGTGTAGCTCAATCTCGCATGTCTCTGGCCTCACTGTGGATGGGAAGTAGCTGCGGCGTATATTGACACCTGGGAGTGAGCGGAGTTCCGTCTCCCACTCTCTCCATGTTGAGGCAAGGTGTGCGGGTATTGGGTCGTCCCAGCCCTGGTCCTTGTCCCATAGTGCTCGTACAATCATCTTTGCCCTGGTGGTGTAAGGTAGAATACATCCCAACGGGTCATATTGTCTGGCGAGTGTTCTGTACACACTCCGTCTGGTGGTCGGTATCGCCGCCGACCTTCCCTGCTCTGGAGCCAAGGGTTTGTGTCTATAGTGGAGCGAGTCTGTTTTGAATCGCCAGACTAATCCTAGTGTCATTTCTTGGGCTTCTCCTGGGATTGTCGCCATCCAGGTCTCGCTGCTGGCAGCCTTGTCCGCGGAGGAGAGGCTGCGCAATACGTGCGGGTCGCTGCTGGCCCACTGCCTGAGATCAAAGCCGCCCTTGATTAGGGAGGCGCGTAACTTGATTAGGAGAGCCTCGGCTTCTTCTTGAGTCGAGACGCTTTGTAAACAGTTGTCCACGTAGAAACTGTTCTTCACACTGTGTTGGACCTCTTCATCTGCTGCTGGGTCCTCTGTGACGTGTTTCTGTAGTGCAAATGTAGCACAGCACGGGCTGCATGTGGTTCCGAAGGGGAGTACTTCCCACTGGTAGATGGATGGGTTCTCATCTCCGATCTTCTCTCTCCATAGGAACCGTAGCAGAGGCTTGTCCTCCTCTACTAGTCTCACCTGCAAGAACATCCCTTTGATATCCCCGCTTATAGCCACCTTGTCCTGGCGGAAGCGCAGTAGCACGCCTAGTAGGGAGGGGCCGAGTGTGGGGCCGGGCAAGAGCTCTTTATTCAGATTTTGGGATCCGATCTGGTAGCTGCAGTTAAACACAATGCGATCCTTGCCATTGTGATGGACCTTGTGATGCGGCACGTACCATGATTCGGTCGTCTGATCGGCCTCTTTAATGTCAATCTTTGTTACGTGTCCCGCTGTGATTAGCTTCTCAATCTCAGCTCGGTACACACTCTCTTGAGCGGGGTCTTTGGCTAGGTGCCGCTCTGTGTTCAGTAGATAGCGCTCCGTGGCGTCTTTCTTTGCGTGAAAGGTGGGCATTCCCTCTCGCCTCAGGAGTGGAGTTGCGTATCTCATCACTCCGCCGACTGTGACTCTCTTTGTCCCCTGCTCGAGTAGGTTGATGGCGTAAATGTCTTTTTTAGAGCGAATGTCTTTGTTTTCGTTCTTAAAGGGCATTGTCTCTAGGGTCCATAGCCTCTCGACATGCTGCAGGAGAGTGGTGTCTTCTTCTGTCGTTCTGGAGTGGAAGCAGCTAGTGGCTGCTGTTCGGTTGAGAGATTTAGCGAGGGGGCCTTGGAGGGTCCACCCTAGGCGGGTCTCGACTGCTGCAGGACAGCCTCGGGGGCCTGTATGGACCCGGTCAATCGGGACTATGAGTTCTGCATGGTCGGAGCCTATCAACAGGGTCGGGGTAGCGCCGTCTATGAGCGGGATAGGTAATTGGCGCAGGTCCACATATTTATCCATCAACTTGGTGACAGGGTAGGTGTACTGCGATAGTCCTATTTCTTGGCTGGTGAAAGCATTTGTGATCTTGTACCGTCGCTCTGGCTGCCCGTTGGCTGCGATGGTGAAGGAGACATTCTCGCCCTTTATCGTCTTTAAATCTCTTCTTATTGTCCGAATCGTCATTTCGTTCTTGCTCCCCCGCAGTCCCAGCTGGGTCGCAGCGGAGGCGAGCAGAAGGGTCTTCTCTGACCCGTCATCAAGGACGGCGTAAGTGTCCATGACTTTATCTTGGTAGCTCAATGTCACACGGACTACCTTTAAGAGCACTTGAGCTCCGTTGCTGCTGGCGGGGTCAATGTACATGACACTTGCCTTGGTGCCGCTCCGTGGTGCAGGTATAGGCCGTCTTCCGTTACTATCGTGTAGTATATCTAGATGGGCTCCATCGCACCGGCTGCACCTTTTCTTTAGGCGGCATTCGGCTGCCATGTGGGGCCGCGCACATCGATAACAGCGCCGGTTGGACTTTATCCATTGACTCACTTCTTCTGCATTCATCTTTGTGAATGAGTCGCATTGTGACAGCCAGTGTTCTTTCTCACAGTAGGGACACGCTATCTTCCACTTCTCTTTTCTCGAGGGGGTGCTGTGACTCCTACTGCTCGGTACTGACTCTGATTGGTGCATGACAGTCACCGATCTTCTTCCATCATTTATTCTCCTGGGTCCCTCTCTGGAGCTTGGCGTGCTCCGCCCGAAGGTGTCCAGTCGTAAGCTGCTGACCTCTCTCGCCAGGAAGTCGGCCAGATCAAGGAGGGATGGCTCGGGGCCGTCGGGATCTCGGTAGTCCCTCTGCCGCCTAAAGCGCTCCTGTCTTGCGGGTGGCAGCTTCTCCAAAATCCTCTCAACGTTAGAGTTGGCGTATAGCTCATGCATGCCCTTCTCTCGTTGAGCTCCCAGCATCCCCACCAGGGACTGCACTTTGATTGACAGGTCGTCTAGTGAGCGATTGTCTGTGGCTGGGGGTAGGCGGTCAATATGCCTTATCTCCTGGATTACGTAATCCCATATACGTCCATATCTCTGATCCAGCGCTGCAAGGGCCGCTGTGTATGGGGTCGAGGAGGTAGCATAGGCTAGCGCTATATTGTGCGCTCGCAGTACTTTCAGGTGCTTCAGTAATATTGCATACTTGTGGCGTTCATCAGCGACATCCACCATCATTGTCTCTAGGCACATCCGGAGCTCCGTGTACTGTGCTCGACTCTCATAGGCGAAGTCTGGGAATGACGGCGTGGCGTTGTATGACGCCGTGGATGGCTGATACATCGGCGAGTGTTGGGGGAGAGACCTCCTGGGCGAGTCCCCTCTTGCGCCTCGCTGTAGGCTGGTACTGGCAGGGTACCATGGCCCGCTGGTCCAGGTACTGTTCCTCGGGGCTGGTCGTGCGTCGTGCTCACCCGTGAATAGAGTCGGGGGTCTGTAGCGCAGCGCCGCGGGGTATAGCCTGGACTGTATGGGACCTCCTGGTCCGGTGGAGTACTGTGCTGTCGTCGGGCTTGGTTCTCCTCTTCTCCCTCTTCTTCCTCTATCAAATCTTCCAGATCCTGTAATCGTTTATTTAGCTTCTCCGCAGTGTATGCCGCTCCTTCCTTGTAGCTGGGTCTCGCTTGGACCGGTATGGGAAGGGGGTCTGCGGGGGGTCTAGACTCGGTCTGTTGGTCAAGTTCAGGGTCGCTTGCTCGTTGTGGTGACGCTGCTCTTGACTGTTGTCTCGACGAGTTCCTTGAGCCCCTGGCGGAGGGAGAGGGAGTTGTCCTTTTGATCAGCTGCTCCATTAGCTGCGCTTGTTGCTTGTCGCGCTCGGCTTGTATCCTGTCGCGCTCGGCTTCGCGCTGGATGAGAGCGAGTTCGCGCTCTGCGTCTCTTTGGGCACCGGCAGCGGCACGCTGGGTGTCTGCTCGGTCTCTTGCCATATTCTCTTCCATCTGAATGCGTCTCATCTCCAGGCGTATGCGCTCTTCTTCGCTCCGTTGTTGCGCTTGGAGTTGTTCGCGCTCGCTAAGCGTCTGTGCTTGGAGTTGTTCGCGCTCGCTAAGCGTCTGTGCTTGGAGACGATCGCGTTCGGTAGAGGCTGTCAGGCTGACGAGGAACGCCTGTTGTAGTATCCTCTCCGCTTCGCTGGGGGAAGGCGGTTGTGGAGGTGAGCCGCTCCTGCGTGAGCCGCTCCTGGGGGTACTCGTTGGGGAGTCCTGGAGCTCTAGTTCCTCGGCGCTCTCCTCCTCTTCTTCCGTGCAGAGTTCTCTCTCTGTAGGGTTGTCTTCCTCCCGGGGCTGGTCGGGGACTACTTCTTGAGTAGTGGCGGGGGGTAAAGGCATGTCAATTCCCTCCTGGTCCCCACCGTGGGCTTGGTCAGTTACATTAGGACCTACTAGGGCCTCTGTGGTCGGGGAAACCTGCTCGTTAAGGTCAGACATAGTTTTACTTTCTACTTTTACCGCGTTTACCGTTTGTCGAAGGCTAGGTAGTTGACTGACAGTGTAAGCCTCTAAGTACTGAGGTGTCTGTCGTCTGCGCCGCGGTCGTTCTAGGTTAGGAGGATCGTTTCGTGGAGTGTTCATCATAGGCCATTTCGATATTAATAACACTATATTAATATTACACTAGTTACCATCCGGCTCGAAGGACCAATTGTAACTGAGGGGTACAATTCCCTGACTGTATTGTTAGATATGATATTTAATACCACTACCTCATGTACTTTAACTTCTGGCCACCCAGTACAAGATATAAGTATGATGAACACTTTCCCACCTGATGAAACGAATCCACACAAATGTACCAAATCGAAGGTTTAATACAGCAAAGGGTGTATACAACGATCACTTAATTACATTTATGATTTGAAATATGGAATATGCACTTTTATGGCAAATGAGTATTCGTAGGTAAATCAACATTGAATGTCCAATCTCTGGTTGCGCAGGGAGTAAGTATACAACCTGGAATATTTAGGAAAACGATAGCGATGGTACTTAGATGATTATAGCTGGATACACTACGGGGGGGGTCCCGCTGGTTGTAAGACAGTAGGAGGGGGGGGGTTAGAGAAGCCGCTGGCGGTATCCCATCTGGCCGACGGTGTCTTGGGAGAATCCAAAGTCTTGGACACGGTGCCCACAGAACCTCGGACCGCAGACGAATACAGCTGGACCCTCTGTGGAACGGTATCTGCCGGTCCACAACGGAGAGACGTGAGGCGACCTCACGTGTAGAGCGCCGTCTCACCTGGAGTCCTCTCCGGGGGGTAATTCCAACACTCAGCAGTGTTGGCCTTTATCCATGGAATAATCAAAGCACACAAAGCATAATCCAAGCCGTGGAAGGCTCGCCGTCGTCTGGGTAGAGTAATCCAATATACAGGTCCAGTCGCTCTTGGCCCGGAGCTCCTCGGATGCAATCACCACTAGGGGTCTGACCAGCCTGGTTAAGCGTCCAGATAACGTCAGGAACGATGGGGGTACTGATAACTGTAGAACTCTAACCGAACGATGCACCATACATAAATAGACTATTATTAGCTTAATAGAATACGTCCAACTCGACGGTATGGTGCCAAACTATGACCATTCAACTATTAATCTACACGATATCTCAATGCCTATTCTGGGCCAAGTAGGCCTTACTACACCGCACGTGCGTCGTGGGGAGGCTTTTGCGTCTGTCACTCTGTTGGAGGGTAAAGAACTGGACTAAAAGAAGGTTCTACTTTACTGGCGCCATATATATATGCGCTATGAACAAATAGTACCATTCGTATTTCGCCCGACATATTACTGCGCGGAACCGGGGGTTGCCTCGACATGTTAGGCGGCACGATTGAACTTGGACCTAGGGGTATGGCAACCTGGCGCCAGGTTCTCGTCCAATGGTAGAATGAAACTATTATGGGCTGTTTAGTAGAAACGGGGATATTCAATGCATATTGTACAAGGAATATACAGGGGATATCAAACGATATACAAATACAATTAAATATATATATATGAATAAATATACATATTCGGTTTAATCTGATCCTTCACAACAGATACCATTTCGATATAAAGAGAGAGAGCGAGAGGGGCAGGCTATGCTCGGAGCATTTTAGTAACGTTACATTTTCAACAAGATTGCTGCTATTTAAACACTTCATGGAAACGGGGTAACGTTAACCTTATGTCGACTGTAGTATTGTATGACCTCGACATAACGTTTAAACGTTAACGTTACTCCGTTTCCATGCAGTAATTGTAAAAGTGGCCAGCTAAGCTAACGGAGCTAACGGCTAGCAGTAGCTAGCTCTAACGTTACAACGAATCAGCTGTTGATATTATGCGCCATCAGTAGACAACGTATCATGTATTAAACTAGAGTTAATGGTTTAATGCTTCAGTCACAGTGACGTTGAAAGAGCAGCTGTCACAAACCTCTTTCATTTCTTTATGGAGATCCTCGTTGGCACTGCTCTAACACTACTTGCAAATAGCATTGGGGCAGCTTTAGCTTGTCCTTTGTTGTTTACTCAAACCCGAAGTACCTCCAAACAGCACTTCTGCTGTTTTCTTTATCCACAAGCACAAGTTGCGGAGGCTTCCTTTGAAACGAAAAACGAACTATCAAAACGTACACGGACCCATTTGCCATAGGGATGCTCGATATTGGCTTTTTTACCGATACCGATATTCCGATATTGTCCAACTCTTAATTTCCGATACCGATATCAACCGATACCGATATATGCAGGGTTTCCCCCCAAAAAAACTGAATAATTTCAGGTAACTAATAATTTCACTGGATGCATTCAAAAGGCTTTCTAAATGTAAGCATTATCTGTGCAAAATATGATCATTAAAAAAGTAAAAATTAACATTACATATCTCTTGTTGTTGAATTAAACCAACATGCATACTTTTGACAATAAATAAAATAAGAATTGGTTCTTACTTGCTTGCCTGGGTAAATAAAGGTTATATAAATGTAAAAAAAAAAATTGTTATTGTTTTTTTCTTTTTTTTACCGATACCGATATTTTCCGATATCACATTTTACTGCCGATATCGGCCGATAATATCGGACATCCCTAATTTGCCATCTTCACTCAGCTAAAAAGTTTATTTACAAACTGAAGACGGCTCTGAGGGGGAGGGCTGGAGCAGGCGGAGGGGCAAGAACAGCGTGTCAACAACTTGAGGTAGAACACTCGCCAGCTGGTACCGATACTGCAGAAAGTATCAGTATTTCAGGAAATGAGTATCGAAACCATTTTAAATATTCAGTATCGATATGTATCGATACTTCGATATTTTTGACAACACTAATAGGGAGTAGAGGAGGGGGCTCAGGGCACCATGGTGGGTGTAGGGAGTAGAGGAGGGGGCTCAGGGCACCATGGTGGGTGTACAGGGAGTAGAGGAGGGGGCTCCTGTGTTGAGGGTCAGAGGGGCTGAGGTGTTGGGTCTCATCCTCACCACCTGGCGATGGTCTGACAGAAAGTCCAGGGCCCTCATTCATCAACGTGTCTTACGCACAGATTTGTGCTTAACCTGTGCGTACGATCATTTCTAAGCAAAGAGTGGGATTCATCAATTTCAACTTGAACTTGACTCTGTGCTTATATTTACGCACAGCTCAGAGCACACTTAGCTGACGCCCAGTGGTAGAATATATTATTACAACAAGGAAATGAGCTTCTGTGCATAATAGTTTCAACACTGGCATGTTCTGTATGAACCGTAATTCATTATAGTTCATTGTAAAATAGCAACAGTAGTGTAATTATGGTCAAAAGAAAACCCTATAAATAGCATTTGGAATAATAGATCTTTCTCTCAGAATGAATGCAGCATGGTTTATATAGCGTTATCGCCGTTATCGGAATATACGGGGTGTACTGCTCCGCGTAGCTCAACTCGTTATTATTTTGCGCACAGACCGCAGAAACACGGGAACGTTTTGATTATATTTAAAAGGCTTTACGTTAAACGAAACAAGTGGAATTTCGAAGCTGTAAGCAGAATACAAGTCATAGGAACACCCACGATATAGTGTTCTTCCCCCTTTTTACTGTATAAGAAAGAATAAAAAAACGCATTGCAATGACACCAGATAGTGGACAGACTATGTATATGATGGGATTCAAGTTCGCGTTTTTGTTGATCATAGGCATGCTGTCAGAGTATAATATCTTAATCAAACATTCTAGAACATTTGTCGTCACAGATCATGTCCTAATAGAACATATGGCTATGGCATGGTCCATCGTGATATTGTGTGGACTGTTATTACTGTACCGGTACCACCCATTGTGACAACAGCCTTGTGAGTCCCGCACACAAACATGATGGGATTCAAGTTCATGTATTGAAAGGCAGGCTACATCATACATGCAGTGAGATTCATTGTTCTTGTATATGCTCTCGTATTATTGTTTATATAGGCTACCCAATACTGACATCAAAATAGATTGTAGTATGCCTCTAGAAATCATATGCAGCAGGTAGAAAATTGACGGAAGATCCATCGCGATTTGGAATAAAATTGAGGAGAACTTTAATCCCTGGGTATTAATCAAACAACACGGGAAAAGGCAGTCATATTCCAGCGCGGTCTTTGTGTTTGCGCTGCCCAGGCAGCAATGGTTAATAGATATCATATCCGACATCACCGTAAGTGTACACGTCTGTCAGCCTGTCGAACGAGTTGAGTTCTAACAAAGAACATATTACATGCTGGTATGCTGATAGAGTAAACTATTATATGAATATGATATGATACAAGGTATACACTGGTCCGTCGCATACACTGGTATGCGCAAGTTACTGTTGCATAATGTAGGCTATGGCTGCTATTATATGTAATTCATATAGGCTACCTAATAGTATATGATTTTTAGAGGCATCTATTTTGTTGTCGGTAATACCGACAACAAAATAGATGCCTCTAAAAATCATATAGCCAATCGAACACAACTAATAAAGGCATTCATATTACAGCACGGTTATAATGACACACAACCAACGCCAAACAGTGGTCAACGAACGGTCTTTATTAGTATTTTGAGCTGTCCAGGCAGAATTGCAGCAATGGTCTTAGGGAGCCGTTGATATCTGACATCACCGTTTACAAGTCCGCCTTTTATTTATCCCATAAACACGCGCGTTGTGTCTTCTTGGTTCGACAGCAGTGAAAAATCTCCGTGAAGCTTCTCAGAGTTCCGCTCGGGTCAGTCCATTATTTCACATCCCATGGGGGGTGTTTCCTCACTTTCATGACCATATATGGATAATCATGCACGAGCATTGACGGTAGAACAAAGTGGTATTCATCAACACGGAGGAGCATAGGACCTGTGTACGCACGATTGATGAATCCCAATATTCCTGTGCGTACACTCATTCTAAATTCCGTGCTTACGTGTGGAAATAGAACATGTTCTACGCACACGTTGATGAATGAGGGGGCCCTCATTCATCAACGTGTCTTACGCACAGATTTGTGCTTACCCTGTGCGTACGATAATTTCTAAGCAAAGAGTGGGATTCATCAATTTCAACTTGAACTTGACTCCGTGCTTACGTGTACGCACAGGTCAGAGCACACTTAGCTGACGCCCAGTGGTAGAATATCGTTACTACGTACAAGCGCTCCTCAGTACATGCATTCGTTCCAACGCGGAAATAAAGACACTGGCCGTGTTCTGTATGACCCCCCGTAATTCATTATAGTTCATTGTGAAATAGCGATATTAGTGTAATTATTGTCAAACCCTAAATAGCATGTGGAATAGGTCTTTCTCTCCGAATGAATGCAGGTTTATATATATAGCGTTATGGGGTGCATTGACTGCGCTCGCAGGAACTGTTTTCAGAGATAGCATCAGATAGGGATGAATGAGGGGCAGTCTAATTGCAGAGAGAACATAATATTAACTAGAGTCCACTACCCGAGACACCTCCTTCATTTGTACCGCAATTTGGGACCCAAATTGGAGCTACAAGCTTAAAAGCTTTTCCGTGCTTATTTGATCAAGGTCCAGCTGCAGAGCCGGAGAGACAGACAGCAGAGAGAGAGACAGACAGACAGATATACACTGTTCCACAGTGTGTGTGTGTGACCACTAGTCTCCTAGTAGAGACCCCCCCCTCTGGACCACCTCCCAGTAGAGACCCCCCCCCCCCCCCTCTGGACCACCTCCTAGTAGAGACAAGTTTTCTGAAATTTATGTTTATATATGCAAATGAGGCACTTCCCCATTAAATATGTGGACATTTATGGATGCAATAAGGCAAAATGAAGTAAAATGAACAACTAAATGTGTGTTATTGACGTTTTATTGTCACTAGTTTCATAGAAGACATGTTTAGGAAGCAAAATATAACAGAATCTCAAAATCAACAAAAAAGGTATATTTGCCTATTCACCTGCAGTGTCTCGCCTTAATCCTCATCTTCGTCTTCTTCCTAGAGAAGTCTCTACTAGGAGGTGGTCCAGAGGGGGGGGGGGGGGCTGAGTCTCTACTATTAGACTAGTAGTCACACACACACACACGCACGCACACACACACACACACACACACACACACACACACACACTGTGGAACAGTGTCTGTCTGTCTGTCTGTCTCTCTGCTGTCTGTCTCTCTGCTGTCTCTCTCAAAATAGTATAAGTGCTATCTTGGCCCTGAGAGTTGCTCTCCGGCTCTGCAGCTGGACCCTCTCAAATCAGCACGAAAAAAGCTATAAGCTTATAAAACGATTTAATATGCTAAACTTCGTTTTAAATTCCTTAATTCACTTTTGTTTATTTCATAAAGATTTTCCCGACATAATGATACCTGCCCCGACCAGATCCGTGACTCTGTTGCGATACAGATGAATTATCTACTCAGAAAGCTTATAAAACAATTTAATATGCTAAACTTTGTTTTTAAATTCTTTAATTCACTTTTGTTTATTTCATAAGGATTTTCCCGACATAATGATACCTGCCCCGACCAGATCCGTGACTCTGTTGCGATACACATGAATTA
The DNA here is from genome assembly GCF_963971535.1 of Notolepis coatsorum. Taxonomy (NCBI): domain Eukaryota; kingdom Metazoa; phylum Chordata; class Actinopteri; order Aulopiformes; family Paralepididae; genus Notolepis; species Notolepis coatsorum. The sequence continues at coordinate 17,961,349 of NC_140166.1, read as the reverse complement.
TCTACTCAGAATAGTATTATAAAGTGGCTATCTTTTATGTAGATCACTGCTGGTATGTGTGCAGAACCTTTATTTCAGCGGGGACTGTAGTATTTATTTGACGTTACTGTACAATATATGTGTATTAAAAGACGGAGCTGTCTTTTATTGTATTATAATAATTATTAATATTAAAAATAGATTAAGAAAGGCATTCTTATTCCAGCATGCATTAATGACACTAACGGGCAACGGCAAAACAGTGGTTAATGGTCTTTATTAGTGTTTGCGGTGTCCAGGCAGCAATGGTCTTTTAGGAAGTTAATAGGTATAATATCCGACAGTGTACAACACCCTCGGTTTAGTCCATTCTTCCACATTTCATGGGGGTGTCCATTACCGTATATGGTTAATCGGGGCGGTTTTGGTATGCAAATACGTGAAAGTGTGCACGAGCCTCGGCGCAGGGCCAAGGTGAGATTCATCATGAGAGGTGTGCGTAGAACCTGCGTACGCACGGTTGATGAATCCCGATTTTCCTGTGCGTTCACTGATTCTACATTCTGTGCTTACGTGTGGAAATAGAACATATTCTACGCACACGTTGATGAATGAGGGGGCCCTGGATCCAGCTGCACTGGTTGGGGTTGAGTCCTAGATTCCTGAGTTTGGTGTCAAGTGGCCGGGACTATGTTGAATGCTGTTATAGACCACCTGATTCTGACATCATGGACGCCTTTTATTGTACCCTGGAAAAGACATGTAAGAAAGGAAAATGTGTAGCTACTTGGTGATATATTTAGTTAAGTATTGTGTGATTTTGTGTGAAGGGTGGACTAGCAAAGTAAGATTTTCATTGTACGGCAAACAATGTCTGTTTAACTGTGCACATGACAATAAACAATCTTGAATCTTGAATTTCAATATTATCCTCCTCAGTGATAATTGACATTGGAAAATGTTTCCCACTGTTAAATTTTTTTACTAATGTGTGATTTATGTGCGTGTGTGTGTGTGTGTGTCTGTCTGTCTGTGTCTGTCTGTCTGTCTGTCTGTCTGTCTGTCTGTCTGTCTGTCTGTCTGTCTGTCTGTCTGTCTGTCTGTCTGTCTGTCTGTCTGTCTGTCTGTCTGTCTGTCTGTCTGTATGTGTGTGTGTGTGGGGGGGGGTGTCCAGGTGTGTGTGGGGGGGGGTGTCCAGGTGTGTGATGCGACAGGCGAAGTACAATAGCCAGGATTCGTTGCTCAGCACTGGCTGTGTGTCGTCATTGGAGCTCAGCATGGACCAATCAGTGATCATCAAACCTGTCCACTCATCAATACTGGGGCAGGACTACTGCTTTGAGGTAACACACACACACACACACACACACACGCACACACACACGTACACACACACACACACACACGCACACACACACACATTGAGGCCTTTATATCAATTACCTGGCATATCTGAGGCCTGTGTCCTTATATCAGTTACCTGTGTACTGTCCTTATATCAGTTACCTGGCATATCTGTATGTTGATTGGACAAAGTTATCTGCCTAATAGTCCTATACGTCCTATAGACCAGGGGTTCTCAACCTTTCTGCTGCCAAGGCACCCCTGTGTCCAATAAAATATTCCAGGGCACCCCTACATACGTCTTTTTGTTTTTAATATACAAATAGACCTCCTGTTCACTATAAAGTGCCACGTTTTGATATATTGAGCTTTAAACTTTAAGTAAATCTTTTGGAACACGCAACCTAAAACACATTCCTCTCCCAAACCGTTCCTGCAATTGTTTTATGTTGCATGATGATCATGGATATATTTATTATGTATTGTATTTTTTATGTTTAAATATCAACATCATTTTAGATTAAAGATAGAGCTAATAGCGATAGCAAATGAACATTTTGATGACATACAGATAGACAGTACTGCTATACATACACTATCTATACATTTATGACATACCAGATTTGCAAATACAGTACTGTTTGTGATACGAAAAGAGTCCAGACAAAAAGTATATACATCTGACGTAGAAACTGTACATTGGAGGTGGTTGGGTAGGTGGGGGGGGGGGGGGGGGGTACTGTACATTGGAGGTGGTTGGGTGGGTGGGGGGAGGTTGGGTAGGAGGGGTGGGTGAGGACACTGTACAACTGTACAAGCAAAACTGTACATTGGAATATTGACAAGACCATACTTGTAAAGTAGTAAAGTTAAAACACAAATTTGGCTGTGGGGGGCCAGAGGAACAGGAGTCAAACAAGGTAATTATTGTAGAAGCTAAACTTTTCTCCACATAATTACTCTTTATGGGACAACGACATAAATTCAGAATAATACTATTCAGCAGGAGGTGATTTGACTGTCAAATACCATTAGTTAAGTCATGCTCCCAGGTAGAAAATAAAACCGAAATGGCAGTACATTTAACTAGTCATTATAGGCATGGTTAGATTTGCTCAATAGCTCAAATTCCTGGTCAAGAGTGAGCCTACGTTAGTGTAGGAGTAGACATTGCAGCATAGGATGCAGCCAAGAGCTTGTTGTTAGCTTATGCTAACGGGACATTAATTCCGTTCTTAAACACGACGTGGTCAAAAGGAATGGCAAGGATTGCAAAGCATGTTATATGCATTTGACCCGTTACGGAATAAAACAGCAGGGATTTGTTTTGGGTCGCGAAAACACTATCCTTGCTCTGTTTCAATGTGCGTGTTCACTGTTTCAGACGCTACTGCTCAGGCTGCTGAGCTGAGAGACGCTACTGCTCAGCCTGCTCTGTGTGGAGATGCATCCTTATTGGCTGTGTGCTGTAGAGCGGATATGAGTCACGACACCACGGATTAGCTCACGCTCTGCTCTATATTGGAACAAAAGAGCGGAGCAGAGTGGAGAGCCCGACAAATGTACCCACTGAGGTCCCCTAGAACCATCAGAACACGGGGGAGGGGCGGGGGCGGAACAGGACACCGACTGTGCGAAAGAGGGGACAGCACCCAAAAAAAGCACAGGGTGAGCAGACCGCGGGACAGAAGGGCCTGCGACTACCCGACCGCGCGCTACCAGGGAATGTACGTGAAAAAAAAAGCCTGTGTTACCGCTTCCACTCCTCGTCGGGTCGGGGTTGTTAAACCCAGACGCTGCCCGCAAGGCCGTAGCAGCGGGGCGCAAAGGGAGTCCCAGCCCCAGGCCACTCAAGGCGGGCTTACCGCCGAGTCCGGGGGCCAGGACCCCCAAAAAGGGACCTGGTGAGGTCAACGAGGCCGACAGGTAACAAGAACAGAGCTCGACCTGCAACCGGAGGACTGCAAACTACACAGGCACGCCTAGAGGGGCTGACTGTAAAAACAGTACCCCGGCGGCCCACCCGCCAAGCGGGGGGGGAGGGGAGGCTGTTCCACATGCCATGCACAATGTCATAATCTCATGGGGCCACGAACCTCGCGGGATCGGGGTCAAGGACCCCGACTCCGTCAGTAAACTGACCTCACCACGAACCCTGATCCCGCCAATCTATTAATCCCGCGGGGTCGGGGTTCAGAGAAAGAGTTCGACACTATTGGCAGACATCATAAAACATGCAAGGCAGACCGTCGAGGAGCCGGAGCCGGACCCAGGCTCCGTCAGAGAGTTGACTCCGCTATCGGCATGCCGGGGAGACAACCATCCCAACAGAAAAGGGTTGCTCCCTTAACCCATTAAACAACCGGGAAACACAACTGCGCGTATATACAGGCTATATAATGCAGTTTAAGGCGTTTCAGGCTTAAAAAAGGGTTAACCCAGGCCAACAGGTAACAACGGCAAGGCCCGACCCGTGCCTGGAGGACCGGGAACTACACAGGGGCGCTTAGAGGGGCTGACTGATAATAAGCAGCCCCCCGACGCCCCCCACCCCTGCCGAACGGGGAGGGAGGGGTGAAATTAATGGAGAAAGGAAAACGCACAGCTCCCGGCAAACGCACAGCTCCCGGTGGCCCACCTAACTGGCGTGAAAAAAAGTGGGGAGTGGATCCCACAACGACCTTGACCTTTGTGATACGAAAAGAGTCCAGAAAAAAAGTATATACATCTGACGTAGAAACTGTACATTGGAGGTGGTTGGGTGGGTGGGGGGAGGTTGGGTAGGAGGGGTGGGGGAGGACACTGTACAACTGTACAAGCAAAACTGTACATTGGAATATTGACAAGACCATACTTGTAAAGTAGTAAAGTTAAAACACTAATTTGGCTGTGGGGGGCCAGAGGAACAGGAGTCAAACAAGGTAATTATTGTAGAAGCTAAACTTTTCTCCACATAATTACTCTTTATGGGACAACGACATAAATTCAGAATAATACTATTCAGCAGGAGGTGATTTGACTGTCAAATACCATTAGTTAAGTCATGCTCCCAGGTAGAAAATAAAACCGAAATGGCAGTACATTTAACTAGTCATTATAGGCATGGTTAGATTTGCTCAATAGCTCAAATTCCTGGTCAAGAGTGAGCCTACGTTAGTGTAGGAGTAGACATTGCAGCATAGGATGCAGCCAAGAGCTTGTTGTTAGCTTATGCTAACGGGACATTAATTCCGTTCTTAAACACGACGTGGTCAAAAGGAATGGCAAGGATTGCAAAGCATGTTATATGCATTTGACCCGTTACGGAATAAAACAGCAGGGATTTGTTTTGGGTCGCGAAAACACTATCCTTGCTCTGTTTCAATGTGCGTGTTCACTGTTTCAGACGCTACTGCTCAGGCTGCTGAGCTGAGAGACGCTACTGCTCAGCCTGCTCTGTGTGGAGATGCATCCTTATTGGCTGTGTGCTGTAGAGCGGATATGAGTCACGACACCACGGATTAGCTCACGCTCTGCTCTATATTGGAACAAAAGAGCGGAGCAGAGTGGAGAGCCCGACAAATGTACCCACTGAGGTCCCCTAGAACCATCAGAACACGGGGGAGGGGCGGGGGCGGAACAGGACACCGACTGTGCGAAAGAGGGGACAGCACCCAAAAAAAGCACAGGGTGAGCAGACCGCGGGACAGAAGGGCCCGCGACTACCCGACCGCGCGCTACCAGGGAATGTACGTGAAAAAAAAGCCTGTGTTACCGCTTCCACTCCTCGTCGGGTCGGGGTTGTTAAACCCAGACGCTGCCCGCAAGGCCGTAGCAGCGGGGCGCAAAGGGAGTCCCAGCCCCAGGCCACTCAAGGCGGGCTTACCGCCGAGTCCGGGGGCCAGGACCCCCAAAAAGGGACCTGGTGAGGTCAACGAGGCCGACAGGTAACAAGAACAGAGCTCGACCTGCAACCGGAGGACTGCAAACTACACAGGCACGCCTAGAGGGGCTGACTGTAAAAACAGTACCCCGGCGGCCCACCCGCCAAGCGGGGGGGGAGGGGAGACTGTTCCACATGCCATGCACAATGTCATAATCTCATGGGGCCACGAACCTCGCGGGATCGGGGTCAAGGACCCCGACTCCGCCAGTAAACTGACCTCACCACGAACCCTGATCCCGCCAATCTATTAATCCCGCGGGGTCGGGGTTCAGAGAAAGAGTTCGACACTATTGGCAGACATCATAAAACATGCAAGGCAGACCGTCGAGGAGCCGGAGCCGGACCCAGGCTCCGTCAGAGAGTTGACTCCGCTATCGGCATGCCGGGGAGACAACCATCCCAACAGAAAAGGGTTGCTCCCTTAACCCATTAAACAACCGGGAAACACAACTGCGCGTATATACAGGCTATATAATGCAGTTTAAGGCGTTTCAGGCTTAAAAAAGGGTTAACCCAGGCCAACAGGTAACAACGGCAAGGCCCGACCCGTGCCTGGAGGACCGGGAACTACACAGGGGCGCTTAGAGGGGCTGACTGATAATAAGCAGCCCCCCGACGCCCCCCACCCCTGCCGAACGGGGACCTTAATGGAGAAAGGAAAACGCACAGCTCCCGGCAAACGCACAGTGGATCCCACAACGACCTTGACCAGCTGGAAACCATCACAGCGAATGTGGAGCGGATCCTGAAGGCTGGGGGCTTCGAGCTTAAACCTTGGGTCTTCTCTAGGCAAAGTGGGAGGAGCGAGTGCAACGACAAGTTGGAGAAAACTATAGTCTTGCCAAACCAAATGCACAGTGACAACAACAAAGCACTTGGCCTGGGTTACATAGTAGAGGAAGACAAGCTCCACGTCATGACTGCAATCAATTTCTCAAAGAGAAAGCAAAAGATGCGACTTGGCCAAGACCTTCTGCAAGAGCAAATCAGAACCCAGACGCCAAACCCCCTCACACGCAGAGAACTGCTCAGCCAAGTGTCAGGTCTGTATGACCCAGTTGGCCTAGTAACTCCCACCAAGCAGAAGGGAGCTATTCTGGTATGGAGGGCATTCCAAGAAGCAAAGGGGGAAAGTTGTCAGGTCAAGGACACATGGGACACAGCACTCTCAGATGGCCTCAGGGAGGATGCGATTAAGCTTTTCGAAGAGTACACCCAACTCTGCAAGATAATGTTTCCAAGGGCATTAACACCTCTATGCTTCACTGATGAACCTTGGGCGATCACATTCTCTGATGGAAGTGAGCATGCCTATGGGGCAGTGATGTACTTGCGGTGGAACTCAAACCTAGGCCCAATCATCAGGCTGGTGGAGTCTAAAGCCAAACTAACTCCCTTGGACCACAAAGGCGATGCTGTCAAAGCAGAGATGTGCGGAGCAGTGTTTGCATCACGCCTGAGAAAGTACTTTGAGCTGCACAGCCGAATCCAAGTTGGGAAGTGGTACCATTTTGTCGACAGCCAAACAGTCCTCTGTGCCATCCAGCGAGAAAGCTATGGCTATCGGACATTCTTTGCCAATAGGATCGGGGAGATCCAAAGCAATACAAGCACCCAGGTTGCGGACCAGGAATCCACCACCAATCAGATCGGCCAAAGATCTAGCAGCCACTGCCAGGGAAAGCATCAACAAGCTGCAAAGGAAGGCTTTTGCTGCTGTGCTGACAAGGGCCAAGGCAAAGGAGCAAGAACCAAAACAAAATCGGAACCAGGTCCAACCATTGGGAGGGTCAGCTATCCAAAGCCTTGTGGATTTCAAGCGGTTCAGTGTCTTAACCCGACTGGTCAAAACTGTCGCATGGATCTGGAGGGCGGCGAAAAAGTTCATTGGACAAAGTCCAAGGGCCGTGGACAGCCCAAAGTGGGAGGCTGTCTCACCAGCAGGAGTCATCTCGGGAAGAGAACGAGAGGATGCCTTAAGAGACATTTTCCTTGCTGTGCAAGAGGATACAACCTTCCCAAGCACCACTACAGAAAGGCTAGTAGTCTATAAGGACCAAGAATCTGGGCTGTTGGTTTGTGGTGGCCGAGTGCAGGCCTTCGAAGAAGACCAAATTGTTGTCCCCATCCTACCTTATGACGCCTGGGTATCCACACTGTTAGCGCGGGAGGCCCACAATGAGAGTCACGATGGAGTGGCCGGGACCTTGCTCAGAATGAGAAGGAAGGCCTGGGTCATAAAGGGGAGGAGAATCACACAGAAAGTTGTCAATGGCTGCATGGTGTGCAAGAAGGCAAGAGCAAAGAAATGTCAACAAGTGATGGGCAACTTGCCACCAGAACGGACCGAACCTGCTGCACCATTCGAGTTCACAGCAGTAGACCTCTTCGGACCCTACCAAGTGAAAGATGATGTCAAGAAAAGAGTGGCACTAAAAGTCTGGGGAGTGGTCTGTTGCTGCATGGCTAGCAGGGCCATCCACACAGAAGTAGTGAACACCTTATCAACTGAAGGTTTCCTGATGGCCTATCAAAGGTTCACAGCCATCAGAGGGCATCCAAGGAAGATCTGGTCAGATCCAGGCACCAACTTCATCGGAGCAAGACCAGTCTTGGAAGAACTGAACAGATTCTTGGATGGCCAGAACACGGCAGCTCTGGAGGAGACTGCGGCCCAAAATGGAACGGAGTGGACGTGGAGGATCCATCCAGCTGATTCTCCACACAGGAACGGTGCAGCAGAAGCCGCTGTACATGTGGTGAAGAGAGCACTCCAGAATCTTGGAAAGGAGTCTGGGCTCAGTTACACCGAGTTCCAGACAATTCTTTGCATCGCAGCCAATCTCACAAATGAGCGCCCAATTGATGCTAGGGTACAGAGCCGGGAAGACTGTATTGAGTGTCACGCCCAACACTCTCCTGCTCGGTCGAGCATCCCAAAGTGGGGATTTCAAAACCTTTGACTTTTCCTGCTACCCCTACAAACGACTCAGAACAATGCAGTCGGAGGTGACCAAATTCTGGAAGTGCTGGAGCCAACTCGCTGGTCCCAATTTGGTTGTGAGGAGCAAGTGGCACACCACACAGAGAAATGTCGCAGAAGGAGACATTGTCTGGTTGGCCGACCAAAATGCGCTGAGAGGCCAATTCAAGCTTGGCAGAGTCGTCGGAACCAACCCAGACAGCAAAGGCATCGTAAGGGACGTCTACGTCAGGGTTTTCCCAAGCTACCATGTTCCCCTGACGAAAGCTCTAAAAAATAAAACAAGCCACCAGACCCCTACTGGCAAAAGAGATAAGTCCCAAGCCACTATCCTTCACAGGGACGTCCGGCGGCTGGTTGTCTTGCTACCTGCTGAAGAACAAGGTCAAATCAAATAGTTGCTGTGACATCTCAACTTCAAGAACCACCAGTTTGCCTTTGGAGCTGGCGATCTCCCCAATGGTCCATGGAGAGATCGAGTGGGAGGTGTCACGTCAAACTAGATCTCCCAACCTCCTGAACCCACACATGACCCAGTCATGGCACCCCCCCCCCCCCCTCCCTCTCCCACACACACACACACACACACACAAACACTAACACACTGTCAGGGCAAAACTGCTCTCACACGGGCTGATTGGTAACCAATTAACTCTCACTCTCACCCCCCTGTCGATGTTTGATCTACCCCATCATTTCCCCCCGGAGATGCACGCGAGCCCTCAAGCTGCCTAGTGAGCTGGCACTCGGTAGAGGAAAAAAAAACGTCCCGGCCGACAGCATAAAATGCTGTTTATGCCGTTGGCCAGACCAGGGCGCTCTGGTCCCGAAGGCTGATTCAAATAAACACCTGAAAAACACGCCCGGGCCAGCGCTGATACCGGTCCCGTAAGACCAAGCGCTGATATCTCGTAAAACCTGAGAACGGTAGCGGGCCAATTCTGACCAGAAAGAGCCCCCACAACGTTTCTTCCCCCTGTCTGGGTAGAACCCTGAAGGAACCGGTCCCAAAAGGACGCTGACACAGGGTTTATATACGGAGCCTACAAATGACCCCTTCCGGCGGGATCAGTGACATTTTCTCCATGGCTGTTCTAGTGTTAAAAGACAACGTGAGTGAATAAATGAATGAACACTTTATTTAACAGATTGCAGAATGGGTACAATACAGCACAGCTCAATACACACAATTGTTAAGGGGATGCAGACCAGAAAAAGACGTTTGTCTTGTTTGCATCAGGGTCCCCTATTTTCAATTCATAGTGACCTGCCACGCAGACCTCAACTCACGGATATATCTCTCGGGCCAATAAGAAAACGCGAAAGCCTGTGACGTTTTCAATGGCCGGGAATCCCAGCCCCACTCACTAAGTTTGGTGTGGGTATGGGGAACCCCCCCCCGTCCCCCTCCTCCCCGTGACAAGCAGGATATGCAATGTCGGGGAAGCTGACGGGACGGAGTGCTACGCACTTGCGTGATGACGCTAAAGTGCACGAGAGACTCTACATTTAGTGAGCGAGAGGTGCGCTCGTTTTGAGCCACAACCTCCCCGTCCACAGTCAGTATTGTAGAGCAGTGGTTCCCAAAGTCGGGGTCGCGACCCAAAGGTGGGCCGTGAGCAGCCACGGGAGGGCCGTGAGATGATTTCCAAAAAAAATTAAAATTTTCAGGCCACTGAACATAGAAGCAGGCCAGGACAGTGTTTCTAGTTGTATTGTAAAATTCTATTCTATTGTATTCTAAAATGTGACTATATGGTTTTATATTAACTTAATAAATAAACAAAAACGAAAAATCTACTTATTTCAACGAACATTTCAAACTAAATAACAGATTATGCACATAAAATGCTGAAAACAACCGAAGCAACAATAGTATGTTAATGAGGCTATTATTATTATCATTATTTTGCAACAAGTTAGCCCTCTCATAAATAGCACATATAAATGAATAACTAACTTGAACTAACTTAATAGGATTGAAGTGATATTTGGCTTAAAAAATCGGTCGCCTGGCAAAAAAGAAAAGAAAAAAAAAGCCTGACGATGTGCATTGGGCTGCGGCTCTCTGACGCCTTATTTTCTGGGTCCCGGCCTGAAAAGTTTGGGAACCCCTGTTGTAGAGGACATACAGTAACCATCCAAAGGGGAGGGTTTATCCTCACCCCCCCTCAACCAACCCCATGTAAATACGAAGCATGTAAGAAGTGAAGACAGAGCGAGGCTACCAGCCGTGCGGCGTGTTACAAATGAAAGGCACATACAAGCGTATTCGCTTCATTGCATTGCACAACCAAAGCACAGCCGCTAACCATTAACCATGGGGGCAGACCGTGTCTGTGTAAAAGACGTGTCCACCGAAAATGTGTGAAAAACTTGTTACCCGCCATGTTTTCACTTCACCACGTAAAGTGACATACTGGCGGGATGAAGAGAGGGACAAAAGCCCTTGGCTACGTGCTAATGTACATTGCTTTGCAAAGCTAACATAAATAGCCACTCGAGGATTCAGAGTTTACGTTTTTGTTAAAAAATTATTTCATCACATGAATCGCATAACTCTCCTCATACAAGAAAAACGCTGCCCGACAATACTTTAGCTGCTTTCAAACAGAAAAGGACAGCGGGTCTTATTGCTTATTTCGTACACATGCCCAAAATACAGTGAATAATCACACGTCTGTTACAACAAAAACCATCACGCTCAAATGAGGGACTTTTTATTTAACAAAGCATGTTGAGGACGGGGGGAGGGGAGAAAATAATAGGGTGTTAAACACAAAATATGATAGCCGGAGAGGGAGAACAGAGCCGCCATCTCCCGCCGCGCATGGAGCGGCCTCGCTTGCCCCCTCGGGCAGATGGCCCGGGGGGACGGTTCGGGGGTGCAGCTTGCACTCGCAGCTTGCACCCTACCTTTCCCCCCGGGCACAGGGTAGCTGGTACCAGACCGAGGTACGGTGTCAGACTCTCCCCCTCGGTGGCGAGCCCTCTTGCTGGTGCTGGGGCCAGCGGCTGCGCTGGCTGTAGCCTTACGCCGCCGTTCTCTTTGGCGGCTGGTTGTCGCGGAGCCGGACCGGGGGAAGTTCTGGACGAGGACCAACCGCTGCTCCTCCATCTCCTTACAGGCGGCTGTCATCTTGTTGATGGCGGAGCCGAAGAGCCCAACGTCGGAGAGGGGGGCCAGGAGGAGGGGTATCCTCTGTCGCTCGCCCAGCGATGCCTGCTCCAGCCACAGGTGTCGCTGAGTCAGGGTAGCCAGAGCGCGCATCCTCCCCGCAGCTATGGCCTGTAGCTGGATTAGGTGCAGGATGGCACCTAACACCTGCGCGTGGAGGAAGAGCTGCTCCGGGTCCAGGACATCCTCGCCCACCATCAGCCCCGACTGGAAGCACACCAGCTGCGCAATGTTGGAGGACGCAGCTAGGCTCTGCATCGAGGCGATGTAGGCCTGGTTGGACCAGTATGCCAGCTGCCGGGCCGACTTCCCCTTTGGAAGCGGCTTCTTCTTGGGCTCCCACACCATCTCAGGGCAAAGGACGGATGGCATTGGGTTGTCAAGCCGTGGCACGCCGTCCCTCAAATCCTGGACCAGACCCTCCACCTGCGTGAATGGCACGTATGCGGGGGATAGGCTGACGATGCGGGGCACCACCTGTCCCCGAGCCACATAGGCACCCATGGATGAGAAGAACGGGCACACAACGCTCGGCTCCTTCAGCGGGCGGCGTTGGAAGACATGGCCTATCATGTTGTCAGGAACAGGTGTCAGCAGGGGCATCGGTAATGGTATCCCATTAGCTTGCGCAGCTGCCGCCATCAGCTCGGGAAAGAGAGCGTGCAGCTCTCCTTGCGTTCTCTCTTCTGCCTTGTTCTCTCTTCTGCCCCACGCACGGGTAGCTCAAACCACTTGGAAGGTGGGAGCTGACGCCTGATGCTGTAGAAGGGGTGTCTCGTTTCGGAGTTGGTAAGTCTAACCCAGTCTCCGAGTACGAGGCTTCCCAGTATGAAACCAGAGCCTCGGGCTCCGATTCCGCTGGGACGTCAAAGAGTAATTCCCCCGCCCCCTCCATATAATCCTCAGTCTCCATCGGATGCAATGGAGAGGCAACGGGGAATCTCTCCTCGGAGCCAGCTGTTCCACAAAGCCGAACGCCTCGGGTCCTGCGTACTAAACACAGCCGCCAGACCACCCGCCCCTGCTGCTCACCGCAGAGTGATGGGAGCGAGCAGAGGCGGAGAGCTTGCGCCGCAAGTCGGCACCCACCAAAGAGACCGTCGGACCAGCCAACTGCCTCTAGGCGAGATGCTGGAACCGGAGGGCCACCTCACTGGGGAAGGGATGATCGACGGCTGCCGGGCGGCGCACACCCAGCTCTGCACGCCACTGACGCTCACCTTCCTGCCACAAACTTGGAGTCAGGGAACCTCCGCGGCGCATGGAGGAGGTCGCGACTGTGAACCGCTGGTGGAGGCCTTAGCGATAATTCCCAGGTCCCGGTGGTGATGTCATTTTCAGTTTCCTCTGCGGGGACGGTGGAGGGAAAAAGAAAAGGGACAGCAACACAATCGTAATCTAAGCTAATAACTAACTAACTTTCGCTGCGAAGAGTGCTTGTAGCCATGGACTTCCGTGAGTGAAAGATAGGGAAGAGCGGAAGTATGGTCACACCCCTCGCTTATATACATGGGCGGATGTGGGCGTGGCCGGACAGGTGTAGGTGCATTGTGGCAGAAAGTTTTCAAGATCACAGTAGGTGATAGGGAATGTTCCAATATATAGCAAAGCGTGAGCTATTGCGCTATATAACCACCTCCATCTTGTCTCTTAGGTAACCACCTCTATCTTGTATCCTAGATAACAACCTCTATCTTGTTTCCTAGGTAACCACCTCTATCTTGTCTCCTAGATACAGTAACAACCTCTATCTTGTGTCCTAGGTAACCACCTCTATCTTGTCTCCTAGGTAACCACCTCTATCTTATAATAATAATTATAATAACTTAATTTTATATAGCGCCTTTCAAGAGACCCAAGGGAATGTTCCAATATATAGCAAAGCGTGAGCTATTGCGCTATATAACCACCTCTATCTTGTCTCCTATAACAACCTCTATCTTGTCTTCTAGGTAACAACCTCTATCTTGTCTCCTAGGTAACAACCTCTATCTTGTCTCCTAGGTAACAACCTCTATCTTGTCTCCTAGGTAACAACCTCTATAACGTGGGGTTATCCTATAACCCTAGTTATATGAGTATAGCGAGCGCTCTACTCTATTGGAACTATCCCTTTATCCATTCTAATAAGGAAGAACTTTCTCCACATGCACACACCTATTTACCTCCGCCTATATAAGCGGGGTTGTGGTCACACAATCAGCTCCTTCCCAAGTCTTTCACCACCGAAGGCAAAGACCATGGGGTCCTCAGTGAGTCAGAGCAGAGCGCTCGCTATACTCATATAACTACTGTAGGGTTATAGGATAACCCCACATTATAGATCGTATAGCTTTACGCTCTGCTCTATTGGAACACAGGAGCTGAGCAGAGCGAAAAGCTCGACAGATGTACCCGCTGAGGCCCCCTATAACCATCAGAACCGGGGAGGACCCGAGCCCCCCGGTCCTCCCTAGTGGAGGACGGGAGGGAGATCGGATCCGACTGTGTGAAGAGGGTTTAGCACCTCAAACGCACAGGGTGAGCAGACCGTGGGACTTTCCTTCGTTCAGAAGGACCCGCGACCACTTGGGCGCGCATCCCACATGCCACCAGGCAATGGACGGGAAGCCAAAAAAACCCTGTCACAGCCCCCAACATCACGGGTCGAAGGTCAAGAACCCAACCCTGTGGCAAGGCTGCAGCAGCGGAGCACGGAGGAGGTCCCAGCCCTAGGACAACCTGAGGACTAGGACCCCCCGAAAAAAAGGGGCCTGGCGAGGCCAACGAGGCCGCGGCATCGAGACCCCACCAGACGGTCACTAGTGACACCACCCCCCACATCGCCAGCGTATCGGACAGGGCCCAAATCAAGAGCAGGCCCTTCCCCCCTTGGCACGCCGCTCTCCTCAAGAGGCTACCCCCCCACAACACTGCAGGGCCAGTCGACGTGCCGGGGAGACAACCCCCAAGGAGGTTGATCCCTCAATCCAGGCAACAGGCCCCAAGAGCAGAACTTGACCTGTGCCTGGAGCACTGCGGACTAGACAGGCGCCTAAAGGGTCTACTGCAAGAACAGTATCCCGGCGGAAGGGGTGTTCGGTATGCTGTGCACCATGTCATAACCTCCACAAACCCGACCCCCCAATCCAGCGGGGTCGAGGTTCAAAGAAGAGGCTGACACAATTGGCAGACGTCATGAAAGATGCGGGGGCATACTCTCGGCAGACGGGGTCAAGCCCGGCCTCCCCGAGAGTCGACTCTGCTACCAACACACCGGAGAACCAACCACCCCCCTATGTTTAGTTTAACAGGAGGCGGTTGTTCCCTTAACCCACAAAGAAAACTCAGAAACATAATTGCGTGTATACACAGGCTATACAAACAGCACAAGTGTTTCAGTTTTCAAAGGGTTAACCCAGGCCAACAGGTCGACGAGAACGAGTTCGGACCTGGGTCCCGGCGGACCGGGACCTACACAGGGATGCCTAGAGGAGTTGACAACAACCTCCCCGACAGCCCCCTCCCAGCCCCGTCCTAGCAGGGAGGGAGGGGTGAAACAAATGGAGAGGGACCAAGCCATACATATGACACACACATCCACGACATCAATCCCCGCGACGCCCGGCCCAACCCAGCATTTTCCCCCCGGAAAAGCACAAAGTCCTTCGGGGTACCAGAACAGCAGATCTGCCCCCCGGCGGACAACGGGTTAACTGACCTGGTCCGGCGTGACCAGAACCAGTCCTGCATCCTAGTCACGCCGCCATCCCCAGTCCTAAGAGGGGGGTAGGTACGCGTGTCGATCCAAAACATCACAGAGGGCGCCACCAAGACGGTCAGTACGCGAATGCACTGCTCCTGGTGGCCCACCTCATGGGCGTGAGACCCCTCCGCCAATGTTTTGATCTACTCCGTCATCTCCCCCCGGAGATGCACGTGAGCCGCCAAGTCTAACCTAGTGCACTGGCGCTCGGTAGAGATAAAATCTCCTTCCCAGCCGCCCGCATAGAAAACGCTGTTTCTATGAAGTGGGCAACCAAGGCGCGCCAGCCATAAAGTGGTTCCACATGGAAAGCACCCAGGGCCAGCGCTATATGCACGTCGAGAACACGAAACATATCGATGACGAATTCTAATAAGAAACACTAGACAACGTTTCCTCCATGCTGTCTGGGACGAGCAGCAGGAAGCCGGCCTATAAGACACAGACACGGGTCTCATATGACGCGTCTGAGGGTAAAACCCTGTCAATTCTGCTCTTTACATACGAGGGGAAGACAGAAGTTCCCCCAGAGAGACCTCTACGTGAGTAACAATTGAAAAAGATACATGTATAATTGGGCCAAGTGACCAACGGCCCAATACACACTTTAATAGAGAGCAGAGCAGAAAAAAACAGTTTTCGAATGCATCGCATCATCCAACTTTGACAATGACAGCGGTCTGCAGCACAGAGCCTGACAACTCACGGATGTCTCATGACCAATAGGAAAAACGCGCCCAGTGACGTATTCCATGGCCGGGGGAAATCCTGTGACCCACCCATCCTAACATGGAGTGGAACCAGGGAACCCCCCTCCCCCTTCCCCCTCCCTGTGACGCGCTGACCCCTCAGCCCAACTCAGGCGGCTGAGGTCGGAGAAGGAGGTGGCCAGGCTCAGTGGTGATGCTCATCGGTTCAGGCAGGTCAAGTCCAAATTCGCCAAAGAGGTGAGGGAGGCGAAACTTTGCTTCTCAGATAAACTGCGGCAGCAGCTCTCTGAGGGGAATTCCTCCTCTGTTTGGAAAGGCCTCAAGACCATTACAAACTATAAGCTGAAGTCACCACAGGCGCCTGATAACCTCCCCCTGGTGAACGAGCTAAACACATTTTACTGTAGGTTTGAGAAAGAGGTTCCCCCCGCCCTCTTCCTTCACCCACTCGGTCACAACCTCCATCCCCCCACCCCAGTGCCCCCCCCCCCACACCCCCCCCCCCTCTCTCTGTCAGTGTGAGAGAGGTGAAACGGCTGTTTTCTAGTCAGAATCCCCGGAAGGCGGCCGGCCCGGACTCTGTCTCCCCCTCTGCCCTGAAGCACTGTGCTGACCAGCTCGCACCGGTGTTTACCACCATTTTTAATGCATCGCTGGAGCTGTGTCACGTCCCAGCATGCTTCAAGGCCTCAACCATCATCCCCGTCCCCAAGAAGGCCAAGGTCACGGGCCTTAATGACTACAGACCTGTCGCCCTGACCTCTGTGGTCATGAAGGTCCTGGAGCGCTTTGTCCTGGCCCACCTGAAGCTCATCACAGATCCTGTGCTGGACCCGCTGCAGTTCGCGTACAGAGCCAACAGATCCACAAAGGATGCTGTGAACATGGCTCTGCACTACACGCTGGAACATCTGGACTACGCGGGCAACTATGTCAGGATCCTGTATGTGGACTTCAGCTCGGCCTTCAACACCATCCTTCCACCCATCCTGGAGCACCAGCTATCCCTGCTGCAGGTGCCGGCCTCCACTCGCAGGTGGATTACCGACTTCCTGTCCAACAGGTCTCAGCGGGTGAGGCTGGGGAAGAGCATTTCCAGCTCTAGGTCCACCAGCACCGGTTCCCCGCAGGGCTGCGTTCTATCCCCACTACTGTTCTCCCTGTACACCAACAGCTGTGCCTCTCTACACCCCTCGGTCAAACTCCTGAAATTCACTGACGACACCACCCTGGTGGGTCTCATCTCCAGGGGGGACGAGTCGGCCTATAGGAGGGAGATCGAGAGGCTGCAGAGCTGGTGCAGCTGCAACAACCTGGAGCTCAATGCTCAAAAGACAGTGGAGATGGTAGTGGACTTCAGGAAGAAAGCAGCCCTGCCCCCTCCCATCATACTGGGAGGCACTCAGGTGACCTCCGTGGAGTCATGCAGATTCCTCGGCATGACCATCTCCCGGGATTTGAAGTGGGAGCTCAACATCACGGGGCTGCTCAAGAAGGCCCAGGGGAGGATGTTCTTCCTCCGGCAGTTGAAGAAATATAAACTGCCGAGGACCATGATGGCCCAATTCTACACGGCCATCATTGAGTCCATCCTCACCCACTCCATCATCTCCTGGTTCCCCGCTGCAGCGGCAAAAGATCTTGCCAAGCTGCAGCGGGTGATTCGCTCCGCGGAGAGGGTGATCGGCTGTCCCCTGCCCTCCCTCAGGTCCCTGCACGACTCCAGGGCGCTGAAGAGGGCGAGGAAGATCATGGCCGACCCATCCCACCCCGGTCACAGCCTCTTCACCCTGCTCCCCTCTGGGAGAAGGCTGAGGATCCCAAAGGCTGTGAAAGCTCGACACAGACTGAGCTTCTTCCCCTCAGCCGCCAGGCTGATCAATGCCTCAGGTCCCCCCCCCCCCCTCGGTACCCCTCCCCCCCCCCCCTCTGCCCCCAAGTGACACTGGCACAATGACACTGACTGCACTGCACTAGTCCGTACTGGATCTATGCACTCTTCACTTTATATATATATATATATATGTATTTTATTGATTAATCCCCCACTGCACTGTTTCGTTTCTTGTCTGTGTTGGTGTTGTTTACTGTGAAAAAAAAAGAAAATGCATACACTGTATTGCTGCAACAATTACCAATGTGTTTTACACAAATGGCTCAATAAAGGAATCTGAATCTGAATCTGAGACTGACAGGCAGGAGGTCCAACCTCCCGGCCAATCAGTAAAGGCGTGGAGGGGTTTATTAGTCCACCCCTTATGACCCCTCACCCCTGATACGATGCAACAACAAAGCAGAGCCATGACACCAGTCGTAGCACGCTACATGAAAGCACATATACCTGTTAGGGTAATAGCTTCACATTCTGCACGCCAGCCACAGACCATAACCTCGTTTGTGCAAAAAAACTGGCTTTATACACGGCTTCAGGCTCATGTGCGAAATTTGCCACCTGCATTTTTACACCTTTACCCTAAAGTAAAGAAAAAACACACACCAAAGAGAGGGGCCAAAGGCCTTGGTACAAGAGCTATACATGTAAACTTCTGTAGGCTAACACCTAACCCAGTTGTGGACTCAATGCCACGTTTATCTTAAACGTAAAAACACGATACACACAACCCTCTTTACACAATAAAAAAGGCAAAAGTTCACTCTCACTACTGCAAGAGGAACGCCGTCTTTTATGACGAGAGAAGACATAAGTCCTCGACCAAGTGCTAGCTACAGGCCTTGCTAAGTCATACATAATAGCGACCAAACAATTTTCAGAGAAAACTGCACTCTCCCTAAGCAAGAGCACAACCCCAACAGTAGCTGAGGGATTACACCGTATCCCCAAAAATATAGTGAATCAACACACGTTTTGTGGGGGGGGGGGGGGGGGGGGGCCAACCGGGGAATAATTTCACCCACCCCCTCACCACCTCACCCCTGATACGACGCCAAAAGAAAAACAGAGCCGTGACACCAGGTGCATCGTTATTTTTTTTTTTAAACTTTGACCAGTCAGCTGGTTCTTTTAGCGTTTATCGCTTTTTCATCGCATTCATACTTGGTCAAGTTCGACCGACAGAAGCAGGCTGAAAGGGTTCAGATGGGGGGGAAGACACTCTGGGAAAGGCACGGCTGCCGTCCGGGATTCGAACGCGCTCAGCCCCAGATCCGTGACGAGCACGGTTGTCCACGGCGCTGAAATAGCACTCGCGGTACGTGGTGAGCTACTGGAGCTCCCCCAGGTGCATCGTTATTAACCAAAAACATTCGGGAGGGGGAGGAAGCAAGAGTGGGGCAATGTCCTACGGACATCTTACCTGCACCTCGTACGCAGGACGAAATGGCCGCAAACACAGGTTGGTCTACCACGTTGACGATGCCTCTCGCTGGCCAGAAGCGGCGACGGCTGGAGCCTCGCTCCGGTGCGACGCCCCCCTCCTGCGGCCGGTCATGGCGCAGGCCTGACGACATCTTCTGCCAGAAATGACGCCGTAGTCAGAGTGCCAGGGCCCGCTACCTCCTCACGGCTAGCGCCAATGGTTGTAGCATAAGCTAACAGCTAACTCCAGGCTAACTGATAGCATCAAGCTAACGTTTCTAGCCGAGCGTAGCCGCCAGCTAACGACTTAGCCTAACAGCTAACTGGCTAACAGTTAGCTTCTACCGGCTATCGATAGCCACTAGCTAACGCAGTAGCAAGCTAAGCGGCTACTCTGAAGCTGTATAACGTGAGAAATAGTGATAGCGGCCAACACTTCTGACAGCCGCTGTCTTTTCCTCTTTTTATCCGAAAGAAAAAAGGGAAAAGGGCAACACACGTCCCTCTCACAGAACGGTGTTTACCAGACACAGCAGCATCGGCAGTAAGCCCTGTTGTACGCGGGCTGCAGCCGACTCGAGCTCGGAGATATTCTCATAATGAAACACCAAGCTCGCATCCCTCGTGCCGGGTGTTTTCGTCTTGAAAAATGGGGCCAGCGCGGTGGCAGAGGGTATCCGTTTTCCAGAGACCCGGGGAATTGAACCGCAGACTCGGAATCACGGCCCCAGGAAAACAAAGCTACGACTTCACTGAGGTGGAGCACTGTGTTATCGTGGGGCATCAAACTAGAACCCCCTCCACGCCGCTATGAGGGGCAACAAAGGGATTCTAGCCTGGAACCAACCTTACGCAAGCTGCACAGTTGTCCCCTCACAACTGACACACCCGAGGCTCGCGTCGCAAAAAACACCACCCGCCCTGGGCGACCGTCAGCCCTCACACAGCCGACCGCCTCCCGAGGCACAGTATCCAGCTGCAGAGCCGGAGACAATGCCGGCGGGGATTGCTCAGCAACGCGCGCCCCAATGCGAAGCGCCGGTGGAGGTCAGAATGATCATCATCTTCTAGACTATCCGGTGGTGAAGACATTATCGCTTTCTTTTCTCGAAAAATAGTGAGAGAGAAAACAAAGATACAATGTCAATGCAGCTCCTTTTCTCTTCTTTTCTTAACTACTTTGGCACTAAACTTAAAGTGGTGTATACAGACACCTTCGGTGGTGAAAGTAGGGAAGGAGCTGATTGTGTGGCCACGACCCCGCTTATATAGGAGCGGATGTGGGTGTGGCCAGGCGGAGGTAAATAGGTGTGTGCATGTGGAGAAAGTTCTTCATTATTAGAATGGATAAAGGGATAGTTCCAATAGAGCAGAGCGTAAAGCTATACGATCTATAATGTAGGTTTCCATAGCTATGCGGATGATACACTGTACATATCTGCTGAACCAAATGATACAGCTATTAACTCCATCACAGACTGCTTATTGGCAATAAATAAATGGATGAGTAAGAACTTCCTGAAACTAAACGAGAACAAAACTGAAATTATAATTATCGGCCCCAAAACAAAAAAAGAAACGTTAATAAAGAACCTGAGAGGACTAACCCCTTGGATCAAATCTGAGGTCACAAGTATCTGGGTTATCATAGATTCAGAACTGAACAGAGCCCTGGTGGAGAGCTTCGTGGGGTGGAGCGACAGCATCCACCTCCAACTCAACACCAGTAAGACCAAGGAGCTGGTGGTGGACTTCCGGAGGGGCAAGAAGAGGCCCCCCCCGATTCCCATCTCCATCCGAGGGGTGGATGTGGAGATGGTGGACTCATACAAGTTCCTTGGGGTACACCTGAACAATAAACTGGACTGGTCGGACAACACAGAGGCCCTCTACAGGAAGGGACAGAGCAGGCTGTTCTTCCTGAGGAGACTCAGGTCCTTCAATGTGTGCAACAAACTGCTGCAGTCTTTTTACCAGTCTGTTGTGGCCAGCATCCTCTTCTATGCTGTGGCATGCTGGGGAGGCTACATCAACTCAAGGGACACCAACAAGCTCAACAAGCTGGTGAGGAAGGCTAGCTCCGTGGTGGGAGTCGAGCTACCTAGACTTGAGGTGATGGTAGAGAGGGGGATGATAAGGAAGCTGGATGCCATCATGGAGAACCCCTACCACCCCCTCTACGACGAGCTAGTCAAGATGAGAAGCTCGTTCAGCCACAGACTCATCCCCCCCCGACACTCAACTAACCGCCTCGGACAGTCCTTCATACCAGCGGCCATCAGCAGTGGGCAGCGACTAGCAGCCTCCAGGCCCCACAACAGGGGGCAGCGACAGCGACTGCTACCAGACATTGACCTGGGACTTATAGGAACCCAAGGGGGACAAAGTAGACTACCCTGGTACTTTGATTAATGTATACTCAGTAGATAGTAAATTATAACACTACCTCATGCATACTGCACCTTATGTGACACTGTGAATAATGTGAATATTCCTCAGCTAGTCAGATAGTAAATTATATTGACCATATTGATCAAATTGTTTACACTGCCTGTGTTGTCTTTTACTACTGTATACTGTGTTGTTTTACTACCTGTACCCCTCCCCCCCTCCCCCCCATGCTGCTATGATGCCTGAATTTCCCCAAGGGGATCAATAAAGGAATATCTTATCTTATCTTATCTTATCTTAACTTCAATTATCATATTAACAAAGTGACCAAAACATCGTTCTTCCATCTCAGAAATATAGCCGGTTAGACGACTGTAATGCAATTTTCACAGGTCTCCCTAAGAAAACCACAGAGAGGCTTCAGCTAATCCAAAACTCTGCAGCCCGACTGCTAACTAGAACCAAAAGGAGAGAGCACATTAGTCCAGTCTTAGCTGCTCTACACTGGCTTCCTGTAACATTTAGAATTTACTTCAAGGTCCTTCTCCTTACATACAAAGCTCTAAATGGACAGGGACCTAGCTACATCGCCAACATTCTAATAAATTACAGGCCAGCAAGAACACTGTGATCATCAGCTGCTGGACTACTAGAGGCTCCCAGAAACAGTCAAAAGAGGATTGGTGATGCAGCCTTTATCAACTACGCCCCAAAACTATGGAACAAACTGCCCAAAAACATCAGGAAAGCCAACTCGCTAGACATCTTCAAAAGACAGCTTAAAACCTATTTCTTTGCTCAGGCATTTAAATGAAACATCAGGGACATCCTAACACAAATTGTACTTTACCTGCACTTGTCTTACCCTGCCTACTTGTATACACTTCCTATCAAATTCATGTGTCGGTTCTATGCCAATTTTATCTCACTGCACACTTTTTACTTTTTACTGATGCACTGCTCTGTTGTATGTTAAATACCCTGTTGTATGTCCGTTCTATTTTTAAACTGAATCAAACCGCACTTTTTTACTCTGTCTATTCTATTTTTATTATTTGTATTACTGAATGGAACTGTAAACAGAGAGGCCTATTGGGATGCTAGATCCTAATGTGAAACACTGTGATTTACCTTACCTTGCTACCTCTCTATCTTTTTTATGCTCGCTTATGCCTGTATTTTTCACTGTTGTGAAGCACTTTGAACTGCAACTTCTGTATGAAAAGTGCTATACAAATAAAGTTATTAACTTATTATTATTATTATTATTTGTTTCCTAGGTAACAACCTCTATCTTGTCTCCAAGGTAACAACCTCTATCTTGTCTTCTAGGTAACAACCACCACGGGGACCAAGTGTTTCTCATGTCGCTCTGCAGCAGAAAGAGACAAATGGATGGAGAACCTGAGGAGAGCAGTTCACCCTAATAAGGTATTTATCATCTAGATCTACCGGTACTGTATAAACACACACACACGCACGCACGCACACACACACACACACACACACACACACACACACACACACACACACACACAAACACACACACACATATATATCATATATATCCATAGCCATGAAGTGCTTTGAGAAGCTAGTAAAGGGCTACATCTGCTCCTCCCTCCCCATCAACATGGACCCCCTGCAATTTGCATACCGCCCCAACAGGTCCACGGAGGACGCCATAGCCCATGTGCTGCACACAGCAGCATCACACCTGGACAAGAGGCAGGGGAACTATGTGAGAATGCTATTCATCGACTACAGCTCGGCATTCAATACCATAGTCCCCTCCATACTCATAGCCAAGCTCAGGGACCTGGGCTTGAACTATGACCTCTGCCAGTGGGTCTTGGACTTCCTGACTGGCAGACCCCAGGTGGTGAGAGCAGGCAACTGCACCTCCTCATCCATCACCCTCAACATAGGGGCCCCCCAGGGCTGTGTTCTGAGTCCCCTCCTCTACTCCCTGTACACACACGACTGTGTGGCTCAGCGGAGTAGCAATACAATCATCAAATTTGCTGACGACACAGTGGTGGTGGGCCTGATCTCTGCCAACGACGAGAGGGCCTACCTGGAAGAGGTCAAGGTCCTGGCGGGATGGTGCCAGGAAAACAGCCTCTCCCTGAACGTCAGCAAAACAAAGGAGATGATTGTGGACTTCAGGAGGTCGGGGGTCAAGGACTACAGCCCCCTCAGCATCGACGGGGCACCGGTTGAGAGAGTCAACAGCTTTAAGTACCTCGGAGCCTACATATCCGAGGACTTGACATGGACCACACACATTGACAGTGTTGTGAAGAAGGCACGACAACGCCTCTACTTCCTCAGGCGCCTAAGGAAGTTCCAAGTCAGTCAGAAGATCCTTAAGAACTTCTACTCATGTACAATAGAGAGCATCTTGACCGGCAACATCACCTCCTGGTTTGGGAATAGCACTGCACAAGACCGAAGCAGACTACAAAGAGTGACACGTTCAGCCGAACGCACAATTGGAGGGGGGCTCCCCACCCTCCAGAACATTTACAACAAGCGTTGCAAGGGCAAGGCTAAGAGAATCATTAAAGACTCCAGTCACCCGAACAACTGCCTCTTTGAACTGCTGCGGTCAGGCAAGCGATACCGGAGTCTCAAGGCGAGCACAGAAAGACTCAGAAGAAGCTTCTATCCCCAGGCCATCAGGCTGCTAAACGAACAATGAACACTACACAACAACAACCACCAAACGCACATAGCACACACATCCACACGCACACACTCACTTTAAACAAACACACTGTAGCACCCACTCCACACACTTTATAGCACACACCCACTTTAAACAAACACACTGTAGCACCCACTCCCCACACTTTATATTTATTGATGAAGGATTGCACTACAACTCGTACACCTTACTGTAAATTGTACCTAAATTGTACCTCATCCCATTTCTGCTTTGCACTATATAGTACTGTACATTAGTACACTGCATAGTATTGTATATTATATGGTAACTCAGAACATTGTACATATGTCTATACCGAACACTGTGACCTCATTTTCTTCTTCTAAATTACATGCTATACTATGTTATTTGATACTATCTTGTCTAGCACAGTCTCTGGAGCGTAACAGTAAGAAGCATTTTGTATGAAAGTATTCTGTACTTCTGTATGACAACTATTAAAGAAACTTGAAACTTGGAATCTAGTAATTATATTAAAGTGGTTTCAAGGACGATTCCACTCATCTGGTTTTTCTCAAACTGGGATAATTTCAGTTTGTCTGCTGTTAGGGTTAGTTAGTAGGTTTAGTTAGTGGGGTTAGTTTGTAGGGTTAGTTAGTAGGTTTAGTTAGTGGGGTTAGTTTGTAGGGTTAGTTAGTAGGTTTAGTTAGTGGGGTTAGTTAGTGGGGTTAGTTTGTAGGGTTAGTTAGTAGGTTTAGTTAGTGGGGTTAGTTTGTAGGGTTAGTTAGTAGGTTTAGTTAGTGGGGTTAGTTTGTAGGGTTAGTTAGTAGGTTTAGTTAGTGGGATTAGTTTGTATAGGGTTAGTTAGTAATAATAATAATAATAATAATAATAATACTTCGTTTTATATAGCGCCTTTCAGAGGACCCAAGGTCGCTTTACATAAGGGGGGGGGGGGAGATAACAAATTAACAAACATAGTGGACAGACACAACATATACATATAAAGTGAGAAAGTTAGGGGTTGAAGGCCAGGTTGAAGAGGTGGATTTTGAGCCGTTTTTTAAATGAGTCCAGAGTTGGGGTGGTGCGGAGTTCTGCGGGGAGGGAGTTCCAGAGGGTGGGAGCTGCCACACTGAAAGCTCTGTCCCCGAACGTCCGTAGTCTTAGTTAGTGGGGTTAGTTAGTAGGTTTAGTTAGTGGGGTTAGTTTGTAGGGTTAGTTAGTAGGTTTAGTTAGTGGGGTTCGTTTGTAGGTTTAGTTAGTAGGTTTAGTTAATATGGTTAGTTGTGGGGTTAGTTAGTAGGGTTTAGTAGGTTTATTGATGGTTTAGTTAGTGGAACTAGTTTGTAGGGTTAGTTAGTAGGCTTAGTTAGGCTTAGTATAATAATAATAATAATAATAATAATAACTTTATTTGTATAGCACTTTTCATACAGAAGTTGCAGTTCAAAGTGCTTCACAACAGTGAAAAATACAGGCATAAGCGAGCATAAATAAGATAAAAAGAATAGAGAGGTAGCAAGGTAAGGTAAATCACAGTGTTTCACATTAGGATCTAGCATCCCAATAGGCTCTCTGTTTACAGTTTCATTCAGTAATACAAATAATAAAAATGGAATAGACTAAATCACAGTGTTTCACATTAGGATCTAGCATACCAAAGTGTGATAAAATAGTTCAAAAAAAATATAACAGAGCAGTGCATCGCTCTTAATCAGTTTTGAATTACAACAGAGCAGCATAGAACCGACACATGAATTTGATAGGAAGTGTATAAGTAGGCAGGGTAAGACAAGTGCAGGTAAAGTACAATTTGTGTCAGGATGTCCCTGTTGTTTAATTTAAATGCCTGAGCAAAGAAATAGGTTTTAAGCTGTCTTTTGAAGATGTCTAGCGAGTTGGCTTCCCTGATGTTTTTGGGCAGTTTGTTCCATAGTTTTGGGGCGTAGTTGATAAAGGCTGCATCACCAATCCTCTTTTGACTGTTTCTGGGAGCCTCTAGTAGTCCAGCAGCTGATGATTGCAGTGTTCTTGCTGGCCTGTAATTTATTAGAATGTTGGTGATGTAGCTAGGTCCCTGTCCATTTAGAGCTTTGTATGTAAGGAGAAGGACCTTTTTTTGTATCCACTTTTTCTCCCATTTTCTATTTTTCTCCCATCCCAATTTCGTATCGTCCAATTCAACCCTCCCCTGTCTCGAACGCTGTTTCTTGCCTCCCACAAGCTGGCTGCAATGTGGACGAAGCCATACATAGCACGAGTCCCCTCCGATACTCGAGGTAGCAGCCGTCGCATCTTTTCACCTGCGCGGCATGATCTTTCAGCGTCAGGGGTCTGCGCTTTGGAGGGGCGCCGCCCCCATCGCTTCTTGATTCTACTGCGCAGGCGCACCAACCGACCTGTAGGAGTCGCTGTCCACAACGTCCGATCCCCACCCCTCAGTTTTCCCTCCCCATAATACTGCCAATTGTATTAGTACGGACGACCAGCCAAACTGAAAACAATGTGGAGAGCTGGGCTCGAACCCAGCATCTCCAGCATTGGTGGTGAGTGCCTTGCCCACTGCACCACCTAGCCGCCCAAGGAGAAGGACCTTGAAGTCAATTCTAAATGTTACAGGAAGCCAGTGTAGAGCAGCTAATACTGGACTAATGTGCTCTCTCCTTTTGGTTCGAGTTAGCAGTCGGGCTGCAGAGTTTTGGATTAGCTGAAGCCTCTCTGTGGTTTTCTTAGGGAGACCTGTGAAAAGTGCATTACAGTAGTCTAACCGGCTAGATACTGTATGAATGCATGAATTAGATTCTCAGCATCGTTTTGATTAATAAATGGTCGTACTTTTGCTATATTTCTGAGATGGAAGAACAATGTTTTGGTCACTTTGTTAATATGAGAATTGAAGTTCAGTTCTGAATCTATGATAACCCCAAGACTTGTGACCTCAGATTTGATCCAAGGGGTTAGTCCTCCCAGGTTCTTTATTAACATTTCTTTTTTTGTTTTGGGGCCGATAATTATAATTTCAGTTTTGTTCTCGTTTAGTTTCAGGAAGTTCTTACTCATCCATTTATTTATTGCCAATAAGCAGTCTGTGATGGAGTTACATTTACATTTACATTTAGTCATTTAGCTGACGCTTTTATCCAAAGCGACTTACAAGTTCTGTACGACAAGTCATCAGGAAGGGTACAACTCTATCAGCTGAGTAACAATGTTCATCAGAGTGTAGGTTAGTTTATTAGGACAAGTGCATGACAGTAAGGTTAGTTAGGGTTAGATATATATATACAGTATTTTTTTTTTTTCAGATAATGGTTGAAGAAGTGCGTCTTTAGTCGACGGCGAAAGATTGGACAGGGTTCGGCTGTCCTAACTGGGGTGGGTAGTTCATTCCACCATTGTGGGGCAAGGACTGAGAATAGGCGACTTCTCTTTGATGACCCTCCCGGAGCTTGGATAGGAGTAGGTCTGAGGCGGCCAGAAGATGCAGAGCGTAGGGGTCTTGAGGGTGTGTAGTTAGAGACCATTGACCGGAGGTAGGCGGGAGCGGTTCCCTTTGCCGCACGGTATGCTAGGTCGAGGGCCTTGAAGCGGATTCGTGCAGCAATGGGGAGCCAGTGCAGGTCCCTCCCTAAGGGCGCTTTCACATATACAGGGTTCCCACGGTACCTGGAAAACATGGAAAACATGGGATTCATTTTTTCATTTTCCAGGTATGGAAAGGCATGGAAACTGAGCAAAAGTGACCAATTACATGGAAATAGAAACAGTTGTCCTGGAAAAAATGTATTGGATGATGTGTAATAAAATGTAACTATTGAGCACAGAATTAACATGAGTTTATAAAAACCCTTTACATGTGAACAGCTTTTACTGTAGATAGAAATGGATGATCCCATGTTGTAGAGCATGCTCTTGGCATCCTATATGGTATATTGGATGTTGGAATTTGATGCAGGCAACTTGGTGAGCCAAGGGAGCCTTGGCATCTACAGTGAAACTTGAGTGAAACTTCTTATGCAAGTTTATCCTCAAATGTAAGTAGCTGTGTTTTAACTGTGTGGTAAACCTGGGTTTATCAACGTTAGTTAGTAAGCAGTGCAATCTTTCAGCAGTCAGTCTGGAATTAATGTATGCATTCAAAAGTGGTGAATAAATGTTTTATGGGCCCATTGTAGTGATTATTAATATTATTTAAGTTAAGTTTGGCCATAATCATGTATTTTGCCATAATCAGGTAGCTGAAAAAAAATTCATTATATATATATTTATATTAATCATTTTCGGCCTTTCTGCATTCGGTTTTCGGCCAACTGTTTCCTATTTTCGGTATCAGTTTTGGCCAAGAATTTCCCTTCAGTGCATCGGAAACCCATTGGGGGGTGCGTCAGCTAGGTGGGGAGGTGACAGGGGGTGCACGGCCAAAAAAGTTTGGGAACCGCTGCTATAGATCATCACTTAATATGGTACCTGGAAAATCAGGAGGTGGTATGGAACAAAATGTCAAGGCAACCGTGGGAACCCTGATATAGTTTTGGTGGACTCGGTGCGGACTCGGTGCGGTTCGGGGGGTGAAGTTGCAACATTGTTGCATTCTTCATTTGGTTTGTCTGCTTTTACATTGCAATTTGTCAAGCGCACTAAACTTTCGGAACAATGTCACGCGGTCGAAAAGGGCGCTCGTCTATTGGACACAATTGAGTGGAAATGTGTGTGTGTGACTGCGAGCATGTGTGTGTGTGCGCGCGCGTGTGTGTGACTGCGAGCCCTGTCTGACTCCAGATCAGCGGAGGCGACGGCGTCACAATTTTTAGTCGGTGGTAGGGTGACCAGGTGTCCCGCTTTTGGTTGTACTGTCCCACCATTTGACCGAATGTCCCGCGTCCCGCATATTGAGGGATATCCCTCTTTTCGAAGCAAAAAAAAAACATGGGTCTAAAAGCCCCTCCCTACAGTAAACGTAGCAACCCGCCTCTTGTCCACACACATTGCTCTGCTCGTGACGCTACCTCATATCGCAGATCTGATTGGTTAGGTAGTAATTTAGCGCTCTGCTCGTGAGAGTCGTGACTCACTTCCTATATTTGGTCCGCGTTTGGTCCGATGAAGTGAACCGAGACCTACGTTTTCAGGCGGACCAGAGTTTGCGTGTTTGGTCCGCACCAGAGTTCGACTGAGTATTCACACCACCCCAAAAAAAGCTGACTATCCGAGAAAACGAACTCTGGTCCGATAGTCCGGACCAAACAGCTCTGGTGTGAAAGCACCCTAAGAAGTGGGGTGACATGGGCAGACTTCGGTAGGTTTGAGATCAGGCGGGCCGCTGCGTTCTGAATGAGTTGAAGAGGTTTGGTGGCAGTGGCCGGGAGGCCAGCAAGCAGTGCGTTGCAGTAGTCGAGGCGGGAGATGACTGGACGAGGAGTTGGGTGGCTTCTTTTGTCAGGAATGGGTGGATCCTTCTGACGTTGCTCAGGAGGAATCTGCAGGTTCTGGTTGTCGCTGCAATGTGAGCAGAGAAGTTCAACTGGTCGTCAAGGACAACACCAAGGTTCTTGGTGGTCGGGGACGCGGTCACAGCTGCATTCTCGACTGTGATGGAAAGGTCGGTCAGGGGGGAGGATTTGGCCGGCAGGTGGAGCAATTCTGTTTAGCTTAGGTTCAGTTTGAGGCAGTGTTAATTTTGTTGACTAAATTGATGATGAAAGATGTTCGTCAACGAAGGTTTTTTTCATGACGACAACGAGACGTGACGTCACGTTACTGAAGACCATGTCACGCTAACGAGACTAAATAGTTTATTAAATATCGTTGACCACAACTGAGGACACAAAAATGTAATTTACAAAAACCAGGACGAAATTTCACTTCATGTATGTTGCTATTGTTGACTAAAACAAGACAAGACAAAATAATTATAACTTTTCTTAATGCCATCGTCCCGAGTTGAGCAGTGTGACGGGGAGCTCTGTTATTAGCATTAGCTGTAGAGCTATTTGAAAAGCTAGTTTTAGCTTAACCTTACCTTGGCTAAAGTTGGGACTATTCATAATCCAGCTGCAGACCTGCAAGCAAAGTACAGAAAGTTGGCAAAGGAGTATTCCAAGGTAAATCACTTTTTCACCAGTAACGTGACATTGTTTGTATTTCCATCTAGCTCGCATTAGCTAGTGGCTAACCTAGCTCACGCTAATGTGGCTAACTGATCGACCTCTCCCACAGAATTAATGACATGTTGCAGACAGCCATACCGGTGACAATGTTTAGCTTTTAGTGCCAAATGATAAGAGTCTGAGGCGAAGTCTCAAAAGAGAATGTTGAATATTTATTTTGCATTAAAAATCACAACAGAGCCTCTGCTACTACATTAGCTAACCTAAACGGAGCCGACTGGATAGGAAGTGCGCAACAACGTGTAACGTCCGTGCGGAACCAATGTACCAACAACCATTCCGTGGGTGAACTCATTGAGTTTAGTTGTCAATTAATGATACTAATACTAATCTATACAATCACCTGTTGTTGAATAAATACCATTACTTTCTAGTTATTACTAAAAAACAGTATATATAAAACAGTAGCTGTAAAAAAGAAAAGAAAAAAAGTTTTATAATTTATATAATATAATTTTTTTTTTATGTATGCACTGGTATCGGATCAGTATAACCAGACCTAGACCACCTCTAACTCTAACCCCTAACCAGACCTAGACCACCTCTAACTTTAACCCCTAAGTTAGGGTTGTGACTTAGAGGTGGTCTAGGTCCGGATAGGGGTTAAGAGTTGGTCTAGCCCTTTACATCCATCTAAATAATAATAATAAATTATAATGAATGCTTAACTACCCCTAAGTTACCCTAACCAGACCTAGACCACCTCTAACTCTAACCACTAACCAGACCTCTTCCATGTGGCACTTTAACACTGACCTCAGAATGTGATTTTATATAATGTTTTTATGCAAGCAGATTGCAATCAGTGTGTACTACTACTAGTATTACTGTGTGTTCTGTTTACTTAGTTTACAGTATCCTGTTATAGAATAAACCGCTGCCAGACACAGCAGAGAGAGATAGGACAGACATGACAGAGAGGACAGACACAGCAGAGAGAGGACAGACATGGCAGAGAGAAAGGAAAGACACAGCAAACAGAAGACAGACAGAGTTCAGCGTCGTCTCTCTGGTCAGAAACAACGTCACCACATTTGTAATGCTCTCTTTGATGCATACATTGGACCATGTCTACACCAACATATACTGTAGGAGCAACAATACATTGGACCATGTCTACACCAACATATACTGTAGGAGCAACAATACATTGGACCATGTCTACACCAACATATACTGTAGGAGCAACAATACATTGGACCATGTCTACACCAACATATACTGTAGGAGCAACAATACATTGGACCATGTCTACACCAACATATACTGTAGGAGCAACAATACATTGGACCATGTCTACACCAACATATACTGTAGGAGCAACAATACATTGGACCATGTCTACACCAACATACTTCCTGTGTATCACTTGTGCCGCTGACTCAGATTCCCCTATGTTAAAAAATAAATACGCAATTTAAATCAGAAAATGTTCCATGTTGACTATTTCTGACTTCTGACCATTTTTACCCCATGAACTAAAAATAGACAAAAATGTCATCCGTTTTCGTCGACTAAATCTAGACTAAAACAAAAAAGACAAAATTGAGACAAAAACTAACTAAGACTAAATTGCTCAGACATTTAGTTGACTAAAACTGTCTAAACAAAAAATAAATGAAGATGCCTAAATATGATGAAAACGAAAAAGGAGCACTTGACACATGACTAAGACTAAAACTAAAATGAAAATAGCTGCCAAAATGAACACTGGTTTGAGGTGGTTGGTCGTCATCCAGAGATGTCGGACAGACAGGCCGAGATCCGCTCAGAGACGTGGATATCTGAGGGAGGGAAGGAGAGGACGAGTTGAGTATCATCGGCATAACAATGATACGAGAAGCCATGAGACGTGATAATGTTACCCAGTGATTTAGTGTAGAGGGAGAAGAGAAGGAGTCCTAGGACCGAGCCCTGGGGGACACCCGTCCACGGGTGGCCGACAGGGTCCCTCTCCATGACACTTGGTAGGAGCGGTCATTGAGGTATGATGTCAGCCATGTCAGCGCAGAGCCAGCCACTCCCATTCCTGCTAGGGCCGCGAGGAGGATCTGATGGTTGACTGTGTCGAAGGCTGCAGATAGATCTAGGAGAATCAGGACAGAGGGGAGGCCTTTCACTTTTGCTAAGTGAAGTGCCTCTGTGACCGCAATGAGGGCCGTTTCTGTGGAGTGGCCAGTCCGGAAGCCAGACTGATTAGGGTCTAGGAGGTCATTCTGTAAGAGATAAGCAGTACAGTAAGTTGGTTGGATACAGCACGTTCAAGTGTTTTAGAAAGGAAGGAGAGAAGAGAGACAGGACGATAGTTGCCTATGACGGTGGGGTTCAGGGTTGGTTTTTTTATGAGCGGCGTGACTCTGGCTTGTTTTAGGAAGGTGGGGACCACCCCCGAGTTGAGTGAGGAATTGATGGTTGCAGTTAGGAATGGGAGGATGTCCGGGGCTATAGAATAGAATAGAAATACTTTTATTATCCCGTGGGAAATTTGACACTGCAAATCGCTCAACATTTAAACATTTAGACAGAACAGGTCACGAATTAGAATAATAAAACGAATCAAATCAAGTTGCCTAGGATAAGAGTAGAGTAAAATAGAATAAAAATGGAATAAAATATACAGTAAACAAATACAGTAAAAATATACTGAGGTCTGCAGTAGGTGTAATATTGCACAGTGCTGTTTCAAACTAAGTCCAGGAAGATGGTAACTGCCACTCTGTGCTCAGTGATGCAGTGAGGCACAGTGATGCATTGTATAGTCTGATGGCTGTTGGAATGAAGGACTTCCTGTGCCGTTCAGTGCTGCATTTGGGTAGTGTGAGCCTAGCACTGAACCTGCTCCTCCTGTCAGCCAAGTCTGTGTATAGTGGGTGGGAGGGGTTTTCCCTGATGGCCTGGAGCTTAGCAAGGCTCCTCCTCTCCGCCACCCTCGCTAGGGAGTCCAGCTCCACCCCAACCACGCTACTAGCCTTCTTGACCAGCTTATCCAGCCTGTTTGTGTCCCCTGCTCTCAGTCCGCTGCCCCAGCAGGTCACAGCGTACAAGAAGGCGCCCGCCACCACCGACTCATAGAACATCCTCAACATCCTATGGTCTGGAGGAGTGGGGAGGGTAGCTGGTCCAGCTGGCATGTAGTCGGACGGTTTGACGTTACCAGTGTCAGGGTCTTGGCTTCTGTAATGGGAGAGAAAGATGACAGAGTGAAGGATGAGGTTCTCGATTCAGTATTTGGAATGGGTGGGGGTTGGGAGAAGGAGCTGCGGATGTTCTCCTCTTTTTCCTCAAAGAAGATCGCGAAGTCTTCGGCAGAGAAAGATGAGGGAGGGGGGGGTGGGGGGGGGAGTGAGGAGGGAGGACATGGTAGCATGCAGTTTGCGAAGATTCTTGGCAGAGGGGTTCATTTGTTGAACTTCCCACCACAGTTAGGACAGCCGAAACCCAACCAATCGTTGTCGACTAAAAACACACTTCTTCAATTCAAGAAAAGAAAAGAAAAGAAAAAAAATGAACTTTCTTACTGTCTTCTACCATGCACTCTTCTTACTATACTAATATGTCTCTACTGCTATGCACTCAACACTGCAGCACCCAAGTTTCAACATTGTTACTCAGCTGAAAGAGTTATACCCTTCCTGTTGACTTGTTGTACAGAACTTGTAAGTCGCTTTGGATAAAAGCGTCAGCTAAATGACTAAATGTAATGTAATGTAGGGTTAGTTAGTGGGTTTAGCCCGTCTGTCTCTCTCTCTCTCTCTGTACGTTCAATGATTTGAAGTAGCGTTACACTATAAAAACGAACTGGATAGTTGATGATAATAAACATTTCACTTCATTAGCAAAAATACTGTAAAATAATTGTATCTGCTATAAGATATTCTCCATCTCTCTCTTGTGTGTGTGTGTATACACATTTACTATAGGCTACTATTTTTTTCTTTATTTTTATTTTTATTTTTTTACATGGATTAGGCTAATTAGCTTTAACGATCTTGATTCCGGGGCCTATTTTATACATTGTATATAATGATAAACAATGTCATAGTAACGGGCGGGTGTTATATTATTTCAAGATAATAAACTAGCTATGATGAGTCAATAGATAAAAAGCCAGACCCCAGGAAGACTAGCTTGACTCTGGTGCAGCAAATGGGAAGACCTCTTTTGCTCAATGCTGCCCCCTAGTGGGCCAGTGTACAAGTACAATGAAATAACTTTTTTGTATGCTAGGTCAGGGGTTCCCAAACTTTTCAGGCCGCGACCCACAAATAACGGTGTCAGAGAGCCACGACCCCCACTATTATAGTTCAAGTTTTCAAGTTTCTTTCAAGTTTCAAGTTTCTTTAATATTTGTCATACAGAAGTACAGAATACTTTTATACAAAATGCTTCTTACTGTAGGAGGTTTTATTTTTTTTATAAATGTAAATGTATGGTTGAAACATGCACACGTTCAAACGCACACACACTAATAAGCATTGGAGGCTTTTAACCAGGGCCAGACTGGGGAAATCATTCAGGCCAGGAAATATAGTGCAAAATATAGCCCCATTCAGGCCACTTTTTAAGCAGGGTGTCTGGGGGTCCCCCACCAGGACATTTCTTGTTACAAAGACTTCATTTCCTGCATTCTGGTGCAGGAATTTTTTTATTTGTACCCTTTAAATGCCAGTGTTTGTGATGGCATCACAAATTATTGTTAAAAAACAGGCTAGCATATGTATGATTAACAACAACACTGATTTTGATGGATTTTCAGTTTTTTTGTAATGTCAGATTGAAAATAATACAATATTTTATTCAACTTCAGCCCTGATCATAACACCACATAGTCATTTTATAATTCTAACCCTTTAAATGCCAGTGTGTGTGATGGCATATATTTGCAATATACCAAATGCAAAGTAGATTTTTCTGGGGGGGATTATTACAGGCTAGCATGTGTCAATGATTAGCAACAACAGTTTTTTGTAAGGGTCCCGCCTCCACCAATCACATGCGGCTCCCTTTGTGTGTGTGTGTGTGTGTGTGAGAGCAAGAGAGAGAGAGAGAGAGATAGTTCTCCAACTTGTGTGAGTTGCAGTGATCTCCTGGTTGTTCCCCACCTAGGTTATCTAACTATTGCGCTGCTGCAACTAGAAACACTGTCCTGGCCTGCTTTTAAGTTCAGTGGCCTGACTGCATAAATTTATTTATTTAAATTTTTTTAGGATAAAAAAAAATGGAAATCATCTGGCGACCCCGACTTTGGGAACCCCTGTGCTAGGTCTATCAAAGCAGCAGTCAAGACCAAGGAAACTATAAAAGAAGGAAGAGTAATCGCGTCAGAATACCTGCATTCTATACCAAGGAAACTATAAAAGAAGGAAGGGTCATAATAACGTAACAATACCAGCGTTCTATAACAAGGAAACTATAATAGAAGGAAAGGTCATCACGTTCAGAATACCAGCTGTTGTAATTATTTTCACTCTTCATATGAAGCTGTTTTTTTTTAAATGCAAATACATTTTTCAAATCAGATATTTTTCACCTTTTTTGTATCATTCACATACAGTAGAACTACAGTTTTGAACAGATTCAGGTGTTTGGTTAATCGAAGAGATTTCTGCAGAACTAAATGGTGCATGTTTACACCATGACACTTTGTGACTTTGATGGCAGTTATATTGAAGACTATAGGAGATGTAAATAATACAAAAGATAATATACAAACTATCTGAGGAAATATACATCAATCAATATATCAAACGTTAACTAGTTAACAATACACCAAATTTCAGATGATTCTGATATCTGAGATAATAACCTGCTTAAATAAAATGTCATAAACGAGGAGATGGATAATCCCATTGAACTCAATGTCGGCCAGACGGAAAGTTTCCACACTTGGCACCAATGTGCGTTCAAGCGCTGCACGGTGACGTGATGACCCTTCCTTCTGTTATAGTTTCCTTGGTCAAGACGAGGAAAGGCAGGATCAAAAGTATATATTTTTTACTAAACTGTTTTTATGATGTGAAAACTACATTTGTGACCTACACAGTCTGAGCCTCAGTGAATTGTATTGAAGTGTGTGTGTTTGTGTGTTTGTGAACAGGACAACAGTCGCCGTGTGGAGAACATGCTGACAGTCTGGGTGATCGAAGGAAAGGACCTGCCAGCTAAGAAGAGGTGCTGTGTCTGTTGTGTTGTGTTGTGTTCTGTTCTGTTCTGTTATGTTCTGTTCTGTTCTGTTCTGTTCTTGTATGTTCTGTTATGTTCTGCTCTGTTCTGCTCTGTTCTGCTCTGCTCTATTCTGTTTGGCTCTGTTCTGTTCTGCTCTGCTCTATTCTGTTCTGCTCTGTTCTGTTCTGCTCTGCTCTGCTCTGCTCAGTTCTGTTCTGCTCTGTTCTGTTCTGCCCTGCTCTGTTCTGCTCTGTTCTGTTCTGTTCTGTTCTGTTCTGCTCTGCTCTGCCCTGCTCTGTTCTGTTCTGTTCTGTTCTGTTCTGCTCTGTTCTGCCCTGCTCTGTTCTGTTCTGTTCTGTTCTGTTCTGTTCTGTTCTGCTCTGCTCTGCTCTGTTCTGCTCTGCTCTGCCCTGCTCTGTTCTGCTCTGCTCTGCTCTGCTCTGTTCTGTTCTGTTCTGTTCTGTTCTGCTCTGCCCTGCTCTGTTCTGTTCTGTTCTGTTCTGTTCTGTTCTGTTCTGTTCTGCTCTGCTCTGCTCTGTTCTGCCCTGTTCTGTTCTGCTCTGCCCTGCTCTGTTCTGCTCTGCCCTGCTCTGTTCTGCTCTGTTCTGCTCTGCTCTGCTCTGCTCTGCTCTGTTCTGTTCTGTTTTACTCTTCTCTGTTTTGTTCTGTTGTGACTGGGTTGCTTCTCACCAGTAGTGATTCTGTAGATGAAGGGATATTAAGAAATGTTGTTGATTTCAGCTTGTTCCATGCTGTAGTATTTTCTTAGTCCAGGTTTAGCCTAAGCCCAGGTTTAGCCTTAGTCAAGCTTTAGCCTCAGTCCAGGTTTAGCCTCAGTCCAGGTTTAGCCTCAGCCCAGGTTTAGCCTTAGTCAAGCTTTAGCCTCAGTCCAGGTTTAGCCTCAGCCAAGGTTTAGCCTTAGTCAAGCATTAGCCTCAGTCCAGGTTTAGCCTCAGTCCAGGTTTATCCTCAGCCCAGGTTTAGCCTTAGCACAGATTTTTTGTTGTTGGGGTTCCATGGTTTCTCAATAGAGCCATGTCATTTAGCACAGGTCAGTGCAAGTCAGGGACAACTCAGTCACATGTTTCAGTGAGCGTTACTCATAGGCTGGAGCACAGTGTGTTTACGAACAGGAAACCTGTCTGCGGCACATGCAAATTTTTTTGGACTAATCTTTAGTTTATCACCGAATTAACCATTCCATGTTGCCAATAATTTACCAGTGACTTAAAATATCAAAGAAAAACAACTACGGTACTGTATATGTATGCCAATTCTTTGATACAGATGACTCCCTATCTATTCAAAGAGGTGTGGGTGATTATTAAGGTATTTCTGTGAGTTGTGTTTGGATGATACTTGTATAAAGCTATTGTTAACATTATGATTATTACATTATATATTGTAGGTATTTCTGTGAGCTGTGTTTTGACAATACTTGTATAAAACTATTGTTAACATTATGATTATTACATTATATACTGTAGGTATTTCTGTGAGCTGTGTTTGGACGATGCCCTCTATGCGCGGACAGCCTGTAAGCTGAGAACGGACAACGTTTTCTGGGGCGAGAGGTTTGAGTTCAGCAGCCTGCCACCGCTAAGTGCCTTGACCTTTCACCTCTACAAAGACACAGACAGGAAGAGGAAGAAGGACAAGAGCAGCTACGTGGGATTGGTCAACATCCCTGTCGCCACGGTGACCGGAAGACAGTTGGTGGAGAAGTGGTACTCAGTGAGCACGCCCAGTACCAGAGGTCTGTGTCTGTCTGTCTGTCTGTCTGTCTGTCTGTCTGTCTGTCTGTCTGTCTGTCTGTCTGTCTGTCTGTCTGTCTGTCTGTCTGTCTGTCTGTCTGTCTGTCTGTCTGTCTGTCCGTCCGTCCGTCCGTCCGTCCGTCCGTCCGTCCATTTATATAATGCTTTTTCTAGTATTCCAACCTCAAAGCACTTCATAACGTATTCCTCACATTCACCCATTCACTCAACATACTGTTCGATTTCGATCAATCAGCCAGTGTCACCTCTTCATCTGTTGGCTTGTGTTATCACCTCTTTATCCGTTGACTCTGCGTTGTGTTTATTTCTTTGATGTATTCTCATACTGGCTGTACAATCTTTGTCATTCCCCCTTTAATGCAATCCGTAATCATAATAATCCACCACCTTCGTAAGAATTAGACACTTGACAGCGTAATACCTTTCTTGGAAAATGTTGTTTATTCCATAAACAAAGCCTCGTAATCAGATGGAAACCAATTCTGTATTGTCCTTGAAAAGTCTTTGGAAGAAAACTAAATTCATTATTCTAATGATCTCTCCTTTCACCCCGCTCGGTGGTTGTCGCGGCCTAGCTGTTATCCAAAAGCCTTCATGGTTGTCGTGCCACGTCAGTCCCCCCCCCTTTGTGAGGGGAGGAGGGAGCCGTCTCAAAGTCTCTGATCAACGTCCGCTCGCGTCAGCTTCGTTTCTTAGTCTGCCCTTACCCGGAAGAAACCTTAGTTATATGATCTTCGTCATAGCAATGACAGGCCCCGCCCCTCTTCTGGTTGTCATGTGACGCGCTGTCATGGCAACTGCTTTCAACCTTTAACACACATTAAACTGCCATTTCTAATGATGGCAAACTCTCTCTCTGACCGTTCCTGCACTGTTCTCTGTCCTTATCAGTTGTTATGTGCTGATGGAATGCAGACACCCTGCTCGCTGCTACGACACTGACTGCTCCCTGCTCTGTTTTCACCCAGCTGATAACGGCCCTCTGCCCAGTTTGGCTGGAGACAGACATACATGCTGAAAATGATGATAATGGTATTATCCTCTTAAAACTCATCTCTATATCGGTTATACACCAAATGCAAATCATCGATTTCCTTCACTACACAACGATGGCGAAGGCAGCCATGCAAGGCGCCAACCAGCTTGTCGCGGGCAGTTAGGGGTTCAGTGCAGTGCCATGCTCAGATAGGGCAGAAGGTATGCAAAGCACCCCCCCCCCCCCCCTCTTGAGGCCCGCCCCCCAAATTGTCTGTGCGCGCCCCTGGTTCAGTGTCTTGTTCAAGAACTCTGAAGTCGGGAGGAGTTATATTTTGCAGACAATCTCTCTACCTGCTGAGGGGTAATGATGAAGTAAAGAGCATGGCATCAACATGGGCCTTCGTGATCCCCACATCTCTGATGGGGAGAACAAGAGAGAGGATGACATCTAGGGTGTGATTTAGTTATATCTCCGTTGTAATATGTAATAGGTAGTCAGACAGTATGGTTTAGTTATCTCTGTTGTAATAGCTAACCAGATTACAGGGGTTACACACACACACACACACACACACATACACATACACATACACATACACATACACATACACACACACACACACACACACACACCAAACCAAACCAATGTTTTTCACAAAGGGGATCAATAAAGGAATGTCTTATATATTACATTATATCAGCTCAATTATAATAACATGGTGTTTTTCTCTTCTCTAGGTAAATCTCCAGGTCCAACGGTGCGTATTAAAGCCCGTTACCAGAGTATTGGGATATTACCCATGGAGCAGTACAAGGAGTTTGCTGAGTACATCAGCTCCAACTACCTGCTCCTCTGTTCCACACTGGAGTCAAACATCAGCCTCAGGACTAAAGAGGAGCTAGCTGCTGCGTTGGTGCACATACTACACAGCACTGGGAAGGCTAAGGTAGGTACACCCTAAAGAGTACCCTCAATATACCCCAGTACACACTATAACATGGAGCTCTAGACAGTATAGTATAGCCTATAGTAAAGACGTCAGGAAATGCATGGGATGTGAAGCTATTAGGGATGTCTGATATTATCGACCTACCGATATTATCGGCCGATATCGGCATTAAAATGTCGGTATCGGTTTTCAAATATCTTTTTATTTAAATTTTTTTTTTTACATTTCTATAACCTTTATTTACCCAGGCAAGCAAGTAAGAACAAATTCTGATTTTATTTATTGTCAAAAGTATGCATAATGTTGTGTTAATTCCACAACAATAGATATGTAATGTTAATTACCTGAAATTATTCCATTTTTGGGGGGGTGGGGGAACCCTGCATATATCGGTATCGGTTGATATCGGTTGATATCGGTTGATATCGGTATCGGAAATTAAGAGTTGGACAATATCTGTATCGGTAAAAAAGCCAATATCGAGCATCCCTAGAAGCTATGGTAGCCTGTATAAAGACCTCTTTATATTCATGACTGACTTATATTGATGACTTATTCATCACTCCAAGTTTGGAATTGTATAGTATTTTTTGTATTTCCTTTTAGCAACAGCTAACATTAGCCACACAGTTAGCAACAGAGTTATCAACAGGTTAGCCACATAATTAGCATCAGAGTTATCAACAGGTTAGTCACATAATTAGCAACAGAGTTATCAACAGGTTAGTCACATAATTAGCAACAGAGTTATCAACAGGTTAGCCACAGAATTAGCAACAGAATTAGCAACAGAGTTGGCAACAGAGTTGGCATCACACTTCTGAATTCAACACTGATTTGTTGATGTGTGTCAATTAGGGTTGGGTACCTAACTCTGTACTTTTAAGGGTACCGACCGAATTATGTTGGTACTACAGAGTACCGATTCATGTTAGATCAATCTGTGCCACATTTCGGTTCCTTGAGAGTTTATAGATTAAGACCCGCCCAGTTAGAAAATAAATCTAAATCCAATGAGGCATTACATTTACATTTACATTCATACATTCAGTCATTTAGCTGACGCTTTTATCCAAAGCGACTTACAAGTTCTGTACGACAAGACAGCAAGAAGGGTACAACTCTATCAGCTGAGTAACAATGTTTATCAAAGTGTTGCGTGTTACAGTGTAGGTTAGTTTATTAGGACAAGTGCATGACAGTAAGGTTAGTCAGGGTTATATATATATATATATTTTTTTTTTATTATTATTATCATTTCAGATAATGGTTGAAGAAGTGAGTCTTTAGTCGACGGCGAAAGATTGGACGGGATTCGGCTGTCCTAATTGTGTAAATTGAGTGAAGTTATAGTTTGTAGATAATGCTGCAGGTGTTGATGAGTTATTGGGGGTTATCCAGGTCTCAGTTAGAGCCAGGAGCTGCAGATTTTGACTATGGGCGTAGGCAGTAATGAAGTCAGCTTTCTTGACTGCTGATTGACAATTCCATAAGCCTCCCCGTACTGTGACAGGTGTATTAGTGGCTGTAGGAGGGTAGGAGAGATTAGCCGGGTTGCTAGCAAACTGGTGTGGATGGGTTGAATCTGTTCTGGAGGAGCAGATTGTGGATATAGGTATGAGGCACATTGTGGTGTCAAGAGTGGCAGGGAGAAGGTTGTAGGGAGGCAGATTTTACCATAACCATTTATTTAAAAAAGTATTTTACGTGTCTCGGTTTTTGGGTTTGAGTTCATATCCCTCCTCCCATCAATGTTAACAAAGAGTTTCGAATGAGTTTAAAGGGTGGTAGAGGACACATAGACCTCTCACTGGTGATGTACAGTAGTTTGGCAGCTTTGGCTGCTTTGAAATTACCTGAAATGTCCTTTGACCCCTGCAGGACTTCCTGACTGACCTGATGATGTCAGAGGTGGACCGTTGCCGTGACAACGATCACCTCATATTCAGAGAGAACACGCTGGCAACAAAAAGCATAGAGGAATACCTGAAACTAGTGGGACAGAGATACCTTCAGGATGCACTGGGTACACACACACACACACACGTATACACACACACACATATTATATACACACACACACACACACACACACACACACATACATACATACACACACACACACACACACATATACACACACACACACACTCCCTCACTCACTCACTATCTATCTATCTATTAACAAATCTGTCTGTCTGTCTGTCTGTCTGTCTGTCTGTCTGTCTGTCTAGGTGAGTTTATTAAGGCGTTATATGAGTCAGATGAGGTGTGTGAGGTGGATCCAGCTAGATGTTCCTCCTCTGAGCTGTCAGAGCACCAGGCCAACCTGAGGATGTGCTGCGAGCTGGCCTTCTGCAAGATCCTGGACTCATACAGGTACACACACATTGGCCTTCTGCAAGATCCTGGACTCATACAGGTACACACACACTGGCCTTCTGCAAGATTCTGGACTCATACAGGTACACACACACTGGCCTTCTGCAAGATCCTGGACTCATACAGGTACACACACACTGGCCTTCTGCAAGATCCTGGACTCATACAGGTACACACACACTGGCATTCTGCAAGATCCTGGACTCATACAGGTACACACACACTGGCATTCTGCAAGATCCTGGACTCATACAGGTACACACTGGCCTTCTGCAAGATCCTGGACTCATACAGGTACACACACACTGGCCTTCTGCAAGATCCTGGACTCATACAGGTACACACACACTGGCCTTCTGCAAGATCATGGACTCATACAGGTACACACTGGCCTTCTGCAAGATCCTGGACTCATACAGGTACACACACACTGGCCTTCTGCAAGAGCATGGACTCATACAGGTACACACACACTGGCCTTCTGCAAGATCATGGACTCATACAGGTACACACACACTGGCCTTCTGCAAGATCCTGGACTCATACAGGTACACACACACTGGCCTTCTGCAAGATCCTGGACTCATACAGGTACACACTGGCCTTCTGCA
This sequence comes from Notolepis coatsorum, assembly GCF_963971535.1. Taxonomy (NCBI): domain Eukaryota; kingdom Metazoa; phylum Chordata; class Actinopteri; order Aulopiformes; family Paralepididae; genus Notolepis; species Notolepis coatsorum. The sequence goes on along the minus strand of NC_140166.1, from coordinate 17,918,076 downwards.
AGATCCTGGACTCATACAGGTACACACACACTGGCCTTCTGCAAGAGCATGGACTCATACAGGTACACACACACTGGCCTTCTGCAAGATCATGGACTCATACAGGTACACACTGGCCTTCTGCAAGATCCTGGACTCATACAGGTACACACACACTGGCCTTCTGCAAGATCCTGGACTCATACAGGTACACACTGGCCTTCTACAAGATCCTGGACTCATACAGGTACACACACACTGGCCTTCTGCAAGATCCTGGACTCATACAGGTACACACACACTGGCCTTCTGCAAGATCCTGGACTCATACAGGTACACACTGGCCTTCTGCAAGATCCTGGACTCATACAGGTACACACACACTGGCCTTCTGCAAGATCCTGGACTCATACAGGTACACACACACTGGCCTTCTGCAAGATCCTGGACTCATACAGGTACACACACACTGGCCTTCTGCAAGATCCTGGACTCATACAGGTACACACTGGCCTTCTGCAAGATCCTGGACTCATACAGGTACACACACACTGGCCTTCTGCAAGATCCTGGACTCATACAGGTACACACACACACACACGCACGCACGCACGCATGCACGCACGCACGCACGCACACACACACACACACACACACACACACACACACACACACACACACACACACATAAAAAACAACTCTCTCTCTCTCTCTCTCTCTCTCTCTCTCTCTCTCTCTCTCTCTCTCTCTCTCCAGAGTCTTTCCCAGGGAGTTAAAGGATGTGTTTGCGTCCTGGCGTCAGGAGTGCGGTACTCGAGGTCGTCCGGACATCAGTGAACGTCTGATCAGTGCCTCCTTATTCCTGCGCTTCCTGTGTCCTGCTGTGATGTCACCGTCCCTGTTCGACCTCACACAGGTACACACACACGCACACACACACACAAACAAACAGGTACACACACACAAACAGGTACACACACACACGCACGCACGCACGCACGTACACACACACAAAAAAGAAAAAGATGGCGCCGCTACGACCGGCTGCCTGTCTGTGCGCTCCGTCGAGACTGTGCATACTTTTGTTAATATTTATAGTTTTAAGAGTTTTGTCTGTACCAACAGTAGGTGCATTTAATGTGTATGACCGTCAGTCACTTATAGACATTGGATTACGGGAAACTTACCGACTGGATTACTCTCTGGATCAGCTCTCTGAACCGCAACAATGGCCCGTTGAGATCTTGAGGACATCAGGACCGGATCTCGCCCCCAGGGACAAAGGACCCAGACGGCGAGGAAAGAGAGCTGGAGTCCGTAACAGGCTGAGAACCAGGCGGCACAGGACACCACTACCCAGTATATTGCTAGCCAATGTACAATCAATAGACAATAAACTAGACGACATCCGAGCAAGGATTCAATTCCAGAGAGACGTTAGGGACTGTAACGTTCTCTGCTTCATCGAGACGTGGCTGGCGCCAGAAGTCCCAGACCACGCCATCCAACCGGCCGATCATTTCTTCATTCACCGCAAGGATAGAACAGCAGAATCCGGTAAACAACGTGGAGGAGGTATTGCCTTCATGTTGAACAAAAATTGGAGTGACCCAACTAACGTGAAGGAATTATCCAACCACTGCTCCCCAGAACTGGAATATATAACCATCAAGTGTCGTCCTTTCTTCCTCCCGAGGGAGTTAACGGCGATCGTCCTGGTCGGAGTGTATATTCCACCGCAAGCCAGCAACAAGGTTGCGCTCTCCAGACTACACGACGAGGTAAATAGAATCCAAGAGGCGAATGTTAACGCCGCCATTTTAGTTCTGGGAGATTTCAATAGCGCCAATCTGAGAAAGGTATTGCCCGACTTCTATCAGCATGTGACTTGCAACACCAGAGGCGGTAACATCCTAGATCACTGTTACACGCAATTTAAAGGTGGCTACAAGGCTCATTCTGATAGTGGCTTCGGTAAGTCAGATCACGCATCAATTTTTCTTTCACCGAAGTACAGACAGAGAATTAAAAGTACTCCCGTAGTCTCGCGAGAGGTGCAGAAATGGGATGTGACGTCAGAGGATACGATCCGGTCAGTGTTTCACAACACAGACTGGAATGTGTTCCGCGACACAGATAACATTAATGCCTACACGGAGACAGTGCTGGACTATGTTTGTACTAGGGTGAAAGAAACAATCCCCACTACCAAAATGAAAGTTTACCCAAATCAAAAACCCTGGGTAGACAAATCCGTCCGTGAAGCTCTGAGAGAGCGCACCAAAGCATACAACGACGGCCTAGAGGCAGGCAACATGAATGACCACAAGGTGGCGCGATACAACGTAAGGAGGACTGTGTCAGAGGCCAAACGACGCTACAGGGATAAAATTGAACTCCAGTTTGAACAAGCTGACTCTAGAGCTATGTGGCAGGGGCTCAAAACGATGACAGACTACAAAGGCGCCTCCCTCAAACTGAACAGTGACATCTCATTAGCAAATGACCTCAATACCTTCTATGCGAGGTTTGATGCTGGTAATAACAACACCAGCTCACAAGCCTCGGCAATGGGGGGGGGGGGGTCGGCTGCTGATGGAGGCGCAGTGTTCAGGGTAACAGAGCATGAGGTGAGGCGGACCTTTAAAAAAGTGAATATCAGGAAGGCAGCAGGTCCAGACGGCATCCCCGGCCGCGTCCTAAAAGTCTGTGCCGACCAACTGGCCCCAGTATTCACTGACATATTTAACCTGTCCTTAGAACAGGCTGTCATCCCCACCTGCCTGAAGAAGTCCACTATTATCCCTGTACCCAAAAAATCCAAGCCTGCTTGCCTCAACGACTACCGCCCTGTAGCTCTCACCTCCATAGCCATGAAGTGCTTCGAGAAGCTAGTAAAGGGCTACATCTGCTCCTCCCTCCCCATCAACATGGACCCCCTGCAATTTGCATACCGCCCCAACAGGTCCACGGAGGACGCCATATCCCATGTGCTACACACAGCAGCATCACACCTGGACAAGAGGCAGGGGAACTATGTGAGAATGCTATTCATCGACTACAGCTCGGCATTCAATACCATAGTCCCCTCCATACTCATAGCCAAGCTCAGGGACCTGGGCTTGGGCTATGACCTCTGCCAGTGGGTCTTGGACTTCCTGACTGGCAGACCCCAGGTGGTGAGAGCAGGCAACTGCACCTCCTCATCCATCACCCTCAACATAGGGGCCCCCCAGGGCTGTGTTCTGAGTCCCCTCCTCTACTCCCTGTACACACACGACTGTGTGGCTCAGCGGAGTAGCAATACAATCGTCAAATTTGCTGACGACACAGTGGTGGTGGGCCTGATCTCTGCCAACGACGAGAGGGCCTACCTGGAAGAGGTCAAGGTCCTGGCGGGATGGTGCCAGGAAAACAGCCTCTCCCTGAACGTCAGCAAAACAAAGGAGATGATTGTGGACTTCAGGAGGTCGGGGGTCAAGGACTACAGCCCCCTCAGCATCGACGGGGCACCGGTTGAGAGAGTCAACAGCTTTAAGTACCTCGGAGCCTACATATCCGAGGACTTGACATGGACCACACACATTAACAGTGTTGTGAAGAAGGCACGACAACGCCTCTACTTCCTCAGGCGCCTAAGGAAGTTCCAAGTCAGCCAGAAGATCCTTAAGAACTTCTACTCATGTACAATAGAGAGCATCTTGACCGGCAACATCACCTCCTGGTTTGGGAATAGCACTGCACAAGACCAAAGCAGACTACAAAGAGTGACACGTTCAGCCGAACGCACAATTGGAGGGGGGCTCCCCACCCTCCAGAACATTTACTACAAGCGTTGCAAGGGCAAGGCTAAGAGAATCATTAAAGACTCCAGTCACCCGAACAACTGCCTCTTTGAACTGCTGCGGTCAGGCAAGCGATACAGGAGTCTCAAGGCGAGCACAGAAAGACTCAGAAGAAGCTTCTATCCCCAGGCCATCAGGCTGCTAAACGAACAATGAATGAACACTACACAACAACAACCACCAAACGCACATAGCACACACATCCACACGCACACACTCACTTTAAACAAACACACTGTAGCACCCACTCCACACACTTATAGCACACACCCACTTTAAACAAACACACTGTAGCACCCACTCCCCACACTTTATATTTATGGATGAAGGATTGCACTACAACTCGTACACCTTACTGTAAATTGTACCTAAAATTGTACCTCATCCCATTTCTGCTTTGCACTAGATAGTACTGTACATTAGTACACTGCATAGTATTGTGTATTGTATATTATATGGTAACTCAGAACATTGTACATATGTCTATACCGAACACTGTGACCTCATTTTCTTCTTCTAAATTCATGCTATATTATGTTATTATGTTATTTGATACTATCTTGTCTAGCACAGTCTCTGGAGCGTAACAGTAAGAAGCATTTTGTATGAAAGTATTCTGTACTTCTGTATGACAACTATTAAAGAACTTGAACTTGAACTTGAACACACACACACACACACACACACAGCAAACAGGGTCACTAGACAAAAAAAAGTGTTAATCCACACCATAAAATGCAGGCAAACATTGTAACCATCGACAACAGAAAATTGCAATCCTCTAGCATTTCCTATGCCTCAGCGCGATGCAATGCCATGTTCCAACATGAATCAAGCATAAGAAGTGCTTGAGGAACGTGTTTTTCAGCTGAGGATAGTTAAAACATTGTTATGGTGTGGATTGACACCTTCCTTTGTCTCATGAGTCGTGACCCCGTTTGCTGCCTGTCTGAAGGTCAAAAGGTCAGACCTCCAACCAAGGGACTCATATAATAATGTCATAGCATCGACTATACTACTAGCAAGTCTTTCATACCACTTAACCCCTTATTAACCCCTTATTGTTGCCAGATGCCTGTTTTTGGGTTCCAGCTGAGAGGTAGGAGCTGGAAAACATAACGGTTCCATAGCCTGAAGTCTTATCTAGTACAGGTCCAAAGTTTATAACAATCCCACAGAAAATTTGTGTTTTACAAATGTTTTTGTAATGTTCCATTCAGGACCAGCCGAAACCGGACGTGGTCACTTGTCCGATGCTTTAGCACAGGGGTCGGGAACCTATGGCTCGCAAGCCATATATGGCTCTTCTGGTGACAGCATATAGCTCCCAGAAATTTTAATTTTTTTTTTTTTTTTTTTTTTTTTTTAATACTTGTGATATTTCTTAATAATACTGTGTCATGGTAGACTTCCGGTCTGACAGCGGAAGAACATGGCTGCTTAACTCGCGAGCTCCCCGACAGCAAAATGATGTAGCCCCGAGAAACATTTAGTAAAAACACCAGGGTATATATTTAATGATGATGGGATGACAGAAGGGGCTATCACGAGACGTAGGGCGACCACGATTACAACTGAAAAGGACGACGGAATGGCAGAGAATGACGAAGTAACGGGAGGAAAAGATGGCAACGATGACTGTGAACAAGAAGCCACGCTGTTGAACATATACAACGAGCTCAAAGACTTCAGAAAAGACAATGAGCGTCAATTTCGGGAGATAAGAAATGACATGAACAAAATGAACGACAGGCTCGATGAAACTGAGGGGAGAATCGGAGAAAATGAAAATGTGCTTGATGCGGCGACGGTTTTAATAAAAAAGCTAATGCAGAGGCAGGCCGACGTGGAGGCTAAACTACTCGACCAGGAGGGCAGGACGAGGAGAGAGAACCTGCGGGTGTATGGTATCCCGGAGGAAAAAGAGGGGAAAGACATGCATGGATTTCTAGACGGCTTGTTTAAAGACGCCCTCGGTCTGCCTCATGACATGGACCTTCGTATCGAAAGAGCACACCGGGCACTGGCCCCAAGGCCTAACAACCCACAGCTGAAGCCACGGTCAATCGTGGTTAAGTTTGGGAGTTACAAAATGAAGGAAGAGATAATACGCCGAACATGGCAGAAGAAGAACGTCTCATGTGGCAACGATCGCTTCTATGTCGACCATGACTTCCCCACTGAAATACTGAAGAAGCGAGGAGAATATGCCGAGGCCAAGAGAATAATGAAGGAGAAGAATCTCAAGTTCCAGACACCGTATCCAGCGAAGATGAGGGTATTCTACGAGGATGGCACCCGCCTGTACCAGAGCGCGGCGGAGGCGACGGCGGATATGGCAAAGCGTGGATTCAAGATCACCGTGGTGAACCCGACTACCGACCCGGACCGAGAGGAGATAATGCGGCTGTCTACCTGGCAGACAATGGGAAGAAAACGGGGACCGGGGGACGACATGCAGACGACGGGGACTGAACGCCCCACACAGCAGGGCAATGGTCATCACGGATACCGGGAGAAACTACAGGGATTCAGACGGGGACAGTCGGAGGCGGACAATTGAGATAAAGTTCATGAAGCGCATGAATACAGATAAGTCACGGGGGCATCGTCATAGAGTAAATAACATCAAAAAATGTCAATATGTATATAGAGGAAAAGACAAAAGAGAAAAAAAACAAAAAACAAAAAAAAAATGTGAAATGAAAATAGAGGGCAATGGATAGAAGAATATGATAAAAGTATGGGAGGGGAAATATCCCGGATGGATACAGGAAAAGTATAACGAAATGAACCACAGGCCATTATGGCTATGTCATAGAAGTTACAATGTACCAAGATATATCTGAAAGATATACAAATGTTAATGGTTGGAAACGTTACCGTTTTGTCAAGTTCAGTTGAATTGATCGCACTGTATATAGATTACAGTGTGAGCCATACGTTACGTCAGGGTATACAAGATAATAGGGGCACAGTTTTGGGCAATCTGCCTTGTGCCGTATGCACTCCTCTGTTAGTCGAGGGGGACCAAGGTGCATGGGTGAGTATCGATTTCACCCTCGGTACGACTGTTCTATCTGGGGTCATATCGAACGTAGCTTGGGTAAATGTGGGGGGGGAGAGTGTATTTATGTTTTTATATGTTCTTTTTTATTTCATTGTATGCTATACTATTGTATATATATCTTCACAGTCTCAGGCACTAGACTACGTCATGGATTGCACAGGGGAGATGCATTACGAGAAATATGGGGCTGATTAAAATAATATCGTGGAATATAGACGGATGTCATCATCCCATTAAGAGAAAGAAGATATTGACGTTCTTGAAACAAAAAAAGGCAGATATTGCACTAATTCAGGAATCACACCTGGATGAGGAGGAGTCGGCCAAGCTTAAAAGGGATTGGGTGGGACAAATATACTATAGCACGTTCTCTTCTAGGAAGAGGGGGGTGGCAATATTGGTGAGAAAAAACTTAGACCTAAAGGTACACAATAGTTTCTCACATGATGAGGGAAGATGGGTTATACTGGATGCTGATTTAGAGGGACAGAGGACTACTTTAGCTAATATATATGCGCCCAACGGGTCGTCCTCAGACTTTTTCCATGAGATATGTGAGGTGATCAGGAAAATAGGGAATAGCAACGTAATCATAGGGGGGGACTTCAACTTGGTTGGAAACACCTTGATAGACAGATCATACCAACCCAAAACCGCTGACAACACAGGGAGACTGGCGGTTGGTGTTCTGATAGAGGAGTTGGGTCTAGTGGATGTTTGGAGGGTTATGAACCCACAAGAAAGAGACTACACGTTTTACTCTCACCCACATTCCTCATACTCTAGAACAGGTTGCAAGTACTGGGATAGGGAACATTGTAATATCTGACCATGCTCCGGTTGATTTAGTGATCACATCCATGGAAGAAGGGCAACGATCTCGGAGATGGCGATTCAATAACCTGATGTTAAATGATGAAGGATCGTGTACGTACATTAGAACTATATTTAAGGAATTTTGGGAACTTAATGAAGGGTCAATAGATGATAGTGGCATAATGTGGGACACATGTAAAGCTTACATGAGAGGACGACTCATACAATACGGTGCGATACTAAAAAGGGCGGAGAAACAAAAAATGACAGCGTTAGATGAGGAAATTAAAATACTTTCGAAACAGCACAGCCAAAGACCAGACCCAGAAACGTGGAGGAACCTAAGCAAATCTAAATACGAATTGAACAACATATATCAAAAGAAGGCTGAATATGCGTTATTTAGGACCAACCAAAGATATTATGAACAAGGGGAGAGAGCGGGTAAAATATTAGCGAATCGGGTTAAACAAATGCATAATCAGAATATTATATCCTCGATTCGTAATAAAGATGACAAGATTATTACGGACAAAAAGGAAATTAATAATGTCTTCAGGTGCTTCTACCAGGACTTATATACCCCACAGAAGGCGGTGGATCAGCTAAAAATGGACGCGTTCTTCGACAAAATCAAATTACCGTCATTATCGAAACAACAGGTAAAGTCAATGGAGGGGGGGGTCTCGATAAAAGAAATACACGCGGCAATCAACAGCCTTAAATTGGGTAAAGCACCAGGAGACGACGGGTTTACTCCCGATTTCTACAAACAATTCAGTGATATAATCGCTCCGAGATTATTAAAAGTATATGAGGACTCACTGATAAAGGGGGGATTGCCCACTAGCTTGAGATCTGCCACTATTACATTACTACAGAAAAAGGGCAAAGACCCTCAATGCTGTGGAAGCTATAGACCTATATCCCTGAGCAACTTGGAAGAAAAAGTATTGGCAAAGATACTTGCGAATAGAATAGAAGATGTACTACCAACTTTGGTGCATTCAGATCAAGTGGGCTTTGTGAAGGGGAGAAACTCAGCTGATAATATCCGCAGACTCCTACACATAATGTGGAAGGTAAGGAATGATATAGAACCTACAGTGGCCTTCTCATTGGATGCCGAAAAGGCCTTTGATAAGGTGGAATTTGCATTCTTATTTCACACGCTAGAGCGCTTCGGGTTCGGTCCATCGTTTACTGGGTGGGTAAAACTGTTATACACAAATCCGATGGCATCAGTATTGACCAACGGGATCGTATCCTCGCCCTTTAACCTAGGGCGGGGGACGAGGCAAGGTTCTCCGCTTTCTCCCCAAATGTTTGCGCTTTTCCTCGAACCACTTGCTATCGCACTGAGGACTAATCAGGACATCAAAGGGATAATAGCGGGGCAGGTAGAACATAAATTATTTTTATATGCGGACGATATCTTATTGGTATCCAGCAACCCCCGAACAGCAGTTGGGATCATTGGAAACGTTATCGAGTCCTTCTCCGAAATATCTGGGTACACAATCAACTGGAGCAAGTCAGAAGCAATGCCTCTCTCTAAATGTTGTCCCCCTGATATCAGAAGGGGGTGGCAATACAGATGGATGCCGTCAGGGTTGATATACCTAGGAATAAAGCTGATCCCAGGTCTGAAAGAGTTGATGCAAGCCAATATTGCCCCTATAATCGAACACATTAGTGCTCTGACCCAGAATTGGGCCAAAATGAATATGTCCCTCCTGGGAAAGATAAACCTAGTGAAAATGATACTAGCTCCCAAATTAAATTATATCCTATATATGTTGCCGCTGACTCTCCCGACCCAGTTACTCAAACAGTATGACAAAGTCATTAATGTATATCTGTGGGGGGGCAAAAGGCCGCTATTTGGACGGGCCAAAATGTATGCAGCAAAGGAAAATGGCGGTTTATCCCTGCCTGAACTAGACTGGTATCACTATGCATTCTCGCTCTCCCAGCTCTCCAAACTGAATCACTCGTCTGAGGAGGCACCTGCTTGGGTCAGGATGGAGGAGGAAATGATATATCCCTCATCTCTGGAATCCTTCCTGACACAATCAGACAGACCTATACCTCTTAAAAACCCTTTGATGGCATTTATCAGGGAAACTTGGAATCAATCGCACAAAATGACTGGTGATAGCCCATACTTAACTACGAGAGCCTCTATATGGTATAATAAGAAACTAAAGATTGGGAAGAAATCAGTCATATGGGACGATTGGGTTAAAAGGGGGATACATGTACTAGGTGATATAGCCGGGGAGGATGGGGTTTTGCCTTTTGAGGATATTAAGGAGGATTTTGATATAGATAATAAAAACTTTTATAAAGTCCTACAGATTAGACATTGTATATCGTCATCAATAGGAGGACCAAAGTGCGGCCCAATTACTGCAATTCAAGAAATATTCTATAAAGGATGGCGCAGGAAAGGCGGTGCGTCAAGATTTTATGATGTTATAAGAGAATACAATGCACCCAAATTGGCGGGTCTGAGATTGAGCTGGGAGAACGATGTACATGAGGATATTACTGAGGAAATGTGGGAGAAACTGGTGTCCAAATGGAGTAAATTCTCTAGGGAGGCGCAATCACAACTTATTTTTTACAAAGTGCTGAACAGAAGCTATTGGACGCCTAGTAAACTGGCCAGACTGAAATTAAGGGACAGTGACATCTGCTGGAGATGTGAGAAGGAGACAGGCACCTTACTGCACATGTTGTACGAATGTGAGAAGGTCCGGAAAATGTGGGATCAAATTGTGATATTCCTAAGTAAGGTCCTGAATGTGAAGATAAATAACGCCCCAATGGCATGTGTTTTGGGTATAGTACCGAAAGGGATTAAGCTGCCTAAATACCGGGGAATGTGGTATAGAATGGCCATGATATCAGGATGTAGAATTGCATTACGACATTGGAAATCACCTGTTGATATTACTTTTAAAGAATGGATGGAACTAATGTTTCGGACAGCATCATATGAAAGGGTAATGTATAGAGTCGCAGGGAGAGAGGATATTTTCGCTGAGATATGGGACAGTTTTCTACACCTGACTGAACGATCTGAGGACAAATGAGTAAAATGGGATTACAATATTATCAAGGATGAATATGAAAAAGGGGATTTGATCTGATGGTACTTGTGCTCTATAATATATTATGTATATATGTACATATATTTTATGTCCGGATGGTGTGTCTATGGAACGGTCACTGTCTCTATCACACTCACATGTGCGCAGATATAGCCACATACAAGTATCTAGGATACACATATTCATATGTGTACATAATAGGTTTACATGCACGCATATACACAAGGATAAGGTATACACGTCAGGGGCACACATACAAGCACATACTCATGTATAGGAAATAGGCATACACACACCTACATATACACATAGTTGAGATATAGGCTTTCACTGACACATAGGGGTACACAAGTATATAGGAGACACACACATACGTAGCTGAAATGTAAAAAAAAAAAAAAAAAAAAAGAAAAAAGAAAAGAAAAGATGCAGCACATACCTGCTCACAGGTAGATCGGTCTACATGTAACGTATGACGTATATATATATATATATATATATATATATATATATATCAGAGATGTATATGCACAATGTATAGTATGTTTTTTTTTTGTAAGTGCTTTTTTAATTTCCATGTCAGTTATTAATGTGTTTGTATGAGTCTATTACATGTTTTGTATGTTGTTACAAAAATGAAAAAGGCGAATCTCGGATGTTGCATATTATGCTGTGAAAAGGTATACTGTAAATAATGGAAAGATTTGTGCAAAAATATCAATAAAAAAAAAAAAAAAATACTGTGTCATTTTAAAGTAAACAGAAATTAGTTTTGAAGATACAGCTAATAGTATCTGTAGCTGAAGATATAGCGAGCAGAGCTGGCGAGGGAACACAAGTGGACAGAAATTTAAAATATTCAACCTGAAGACCAGCTGATTCTTAAAACTTGGAACGAGCTTCCTGTGACATACCACACAATGCAGCGTGAGTATTGCCGTATTGACCATGTTTGGCTCTACATATGCATGTGGGCAGTCATTCTCGCATATAAGGAACATTAAGACCAACCTACGCTCACGTTTAACTGATGGAAGCCTCAACGCCTGCATGAAGCTCAACCTCACCACGTATGAACCAGATTACAAGGCCATCAGCAAAACCATGCAGCGCCAGAAGTCGCATTAAAAGTAAGACATATTTAATATATTATATGTTAAAAATACTATATGGCTCTCAATGAAATATATTTAGAAATATTTGGCTTTTATGGCTCTCCCAGTCAAAAAGGTTCCTGACCCCTGCTTTAGCAGATGCAGGCTCTGCTGTAGGCCAGCTGCTGTGGGGGACAGCAGAACAAGGGCATCTGCAAAGAGCAGTCATTTCACTTCCTGATTGTGGAGACTTACATCGGGGACAGTGGATTTTTCTAGTATAGTAGCCAATTAATGAATGTTGATTAATGCAGGGCTGAGGTTAGAGCCCTGATGAATAAATAATTGGGGAAATAATTCTGTTCTTTTGTTGCCCATTATTATACTGCATATTGCCACAATACATTTATTTAATACTATAATTTGTATTACCCTCTACACCACTCTACACACCTTCAGAGGTAGACACAATCAAATCACTATATTTGAAACACCATAGCCAATTACACAACAATTACCTCTCTCTTTCTCTCTCCGTCTGACTCTCTCTCTCTGTGTATTTCTCTCTCTCTCTCTGTCTCTCTCTCTCTCTCTCTCTCCCTCTCTCTCTCTCGCTCTCTCTCTCTCTCTGTCTCTCTCTCTCTGTCTCTGTCTCTGTCTCTGTCTCTCTCTCCTCTAAACAGGTCTGTATAATTTACAAAACATTACATGGACTCTGTCCTCCTCCCCTGGGAGAATTAATTAAAAAGAAGTCTGATCGTGGTCATAGGACTAGGTCGACCTCTAGAGAGGATTGTGAGGCAGCGCCGACGCACCACTTTCGGTCAGAATGTCTTGTCAGTGCAGGGAAGTATGTTGTGGAACAGTGTACCTACCACCATTCGAGAATGTCTAACCTTTACTACTTTTAAACTCAAAGTAAAAAAAAAAAAAAAAGGGTTTCTAGAACACCAAGCATTTGACCATATATAGGACCTTTATGGTCTTGGTCCTTTTAGCGTTGTAGCCATGTTTTTGTTCTTTTGTTTAAACATGTTTTTATATTGCTCTATTTTTGTATTTTATTTGTTTTATGTTTGGGGACTGAGGATGAAAATGTGCATCCCTTGCTAAATCCTGTGTATTTACAGTGCATTCTATGTATTGTCCATTAATACATGTTGTCCCTTCCAAATAAACTAATACATTTAATGATATGTTTCTGTCTCTCTCTCTCTCTCTCTCTCTCTCTCTCTCTCTCTCTCTCTCTCTCTCTCTCTCTCTCTCTCTCTCTCTCTCTCTCTCTCTCTCTCTCTCTCTCTCTCTCTCTCTCTCCGTCTCCGTCTCCGTCTCTCTCTCCATGTCCCAGGAGTACCCTGATGACAGAACAGCCAGAACTCTGACCCTCATCGCCAAGGTGACCCAGAGCCTGGCCAACTTCACCAAGTAAGAGTGAGCTTTAGAGTGTGTGTGTGTGTGTGTGTGTGTGTGTGTGTGTGTGTGTGTGTGTGTGTGTGTGTGTGTGTGTGTGTGTGTGTGTGTGTGTGTGTGTGTGTGTGTGTGTGTGTGTGTGTGTGTGTGTGTGTGTGTGTGTGTGTGTGTGTGTGTGTGTGTGTGTGTGTGTGTGTGTGTGTGTGTGTGTGTGTGTGTGTGTGTGTGTGTGTGTGTGTGTGTGTGTGTGTGTGTGTGTGTGTGTGTGTCGTGTCGTGTCGTGTCGTGTCCCAACTCACTTCCCGAACCTCTACACCTCCCAGTTTTCACATAAACGGTCAAAACAGTGGATCATTTCACCTACCTCGGCTCCACTCTGTCCTCATGCTGCTCCCTTGACGCGGAGATACACACACGTATCAATAAAGCGGCATCATCCTTTGGACGCCTACGCAGCAGGGTTTTTGAAAACCGAAACCTGAAGATCAGCACCAAGGTTGCCGTTTACAATGCAGTATGTCTCTCCACTCTGCTCTATGGAGCAGAATCCTGGACCCCATACCGCCGGCACATCACCAACCTGGACGCTTTCCACATCCGTTGCCTCCAAAGGATCCTCGGCCTGACCTGGGAAGATCGAGTCCCCCACACAGACATCCTCAACAACACCAACTCAATCTGTATGGCCGCAGCTGTGGCCAAAAAACATCTTCGTTGGATAGGGCACACCCTACGTATGCCTGACCACCGCCTGCCCCGCCAAGTCCTCTATGGCCAACTGAGAGGAGCAAAGCGGGCTGCTGGAGGCCAAAAGAGACGCTTTAAGGACTACACCAGGGACCTCCTAAAGTGTGCAAACATCACGCAGCTTGAAACTCTGGCACTCGACAGATCAGCCTGGCAAGTCACTTGTGCCACTGCAGTTTCCCAAATACACCAAACGAACCAAGACCGAAGATCTGAGAGGCGCACGCAACGACACCAGCGGGCGGCTGGCATCCCCCAGGTATCTGGCTTCCCTTGCGCCATCTGTGGACGGGTGTGCGGCTCAAGGATCGGACTCAACGCCCACGAGAAGTGGCACCAGCGGCGGCGGCGCTAACCCCCCCTCTCTCCCCATCCCTGGAGCAAGCGTCATCATCGAACACGATGGATAGCTAAGAGAGAGAGAGAGAGAGAGAGAGAGAGAGAGAGTGTGTGTGTGTGTGTGTGTGTGTGTGTGTGTGTGTGTGTGTGTGTGTGTGTGTGTGTGTGTGTGTGTGTGTGTGTGTGTGTGTGTGTGTGTGTGTGTGTGCGTGTGTGCGTGTGTGCGTGCGTGCGTGCGTGCGTGCGTGCGTGCGTGCGTGCGTGCGTGCGTGCGTGTGTGTGTGTGTGTGTGTGAGAGACTGTAGTGTTATCTGGGCCCTATTCCCCGTACCTGGTTCAACTAAGTCGATCAAAAGTCCCATTATCCAGATTCAATTAACCCCATGTTTGAATCCGGGCTTTCCCTGTTCCTCGAAATGATTCAGTCTCGTTAATTCGAACCAGACTTGATACTCAGGATAATTTCACGCGGCCGCCTCACCTGAAAAGACAGCAGGTGTCGATCGCAGAAATCCTGATTTTCTAACGGCATTGATTGATTGATTGATTTAAAACTTTTTTAACAGATTGCAGAATGGGTACAATACAGTACGGCTCAATAGCCTCGCTGACAGATTAAATGCATAGTTTCAAGTTCAAGTTTCTTTAATAGTTGTCATACAGAAGTACAGAATACTTTCATACAAAATGCTTCTTACTGTTACGCTCCAGAGACTGTGCTAGACAAGATAGTATCAAATAACATAGTATAGCATGTAAATTAGAAGTAGAAAATGAGGTCCCAGTGTTCAGTATAGACATATGTACAATGTTCGATGCAGAATAGACGTAACTGAGTTACCATATAATATACAATACTATGCAGTGTACTAATGTACAATACTATATAGTGCAAAGCAGAAATGGGATGAGGTACAATTTAGGTACAATTTACAGTAAGGTGTACGAGTTGTAGTGCAATCCTTCATCAATAAATATAAAGTGTGGGGAGTGGGTGCTACAGTGTGTTTGTTTAAAGTGAGTGTGTGCTATAAAGTGTGGGGAGTGGGTGCTACAGTGTGTTTGTTTAAAGTGAGTGTGTGTGTGTGGATGTGTGTGCTATGTGCGTTTGATGGTTGTTGTTGTGTAGTGTTCATTGTTCGTTGAGCAGCCTGATGGCCTGGGGATAGAAGCTTCTTCTGAGTCTTTCTGTGCTCGCCTTGAGACTCCGGTATCGCTTGCCTGACCGCAGCAGTTCAAAGAGGCAGTTGTTCGGGTGACTGGAGTCTTTAATGATTCTCTTAGCCTTGCCCCTGCACCGCTTGTTGTAAATGTTCTGGAGGGTGGGGAGCCCCCCTCCAATTGTGCGTTCGGCTGAACGTGTCACTCTTTGTAGTCTGCTTCGGTCTTGTGCAGTGCTATTCCCAAACCAGGAGGTGATGTTGCCAGTCAGGATGCTCTCTATTGTACATGAGTAGAAGTTCTTAAGGATCTTCTGACTGACTTGGAACTTCCTTAGGCGCCTGAGGAAGTAGAGGCGTTGTCGTGCCTTCTTCACAACACTGTCAATGTGTGTGGTCCATGTCAAGTCCTCGGATATGTAGGCTCCGAGGTACTTAAAGCTGTTGACTCTCTCAACCGGTGCCCCGTCGATGCTGAGGGGGCTGTAGTCCTTGACCCCCGACCTCCTGAAGTCCACAATCATCTCCTTTGTTTTGCTGACGTTCAGGGAGAGGCTGTTTTCCTGGCACCATCCCGCCAGGACCTTGACCTCTTCCAGGTAGGCCCTCTCATCGTTGGCAGAGATCAGGCCCACCACCACTGTGTCGTCAGCAAATTTGATGATTGTGTTGCTACTCCGCTGAGCCACACAGTCGTGTGTGTACAGGGAGTAGAGGAGGGGACTCAGAACACAGCCCTGGGGGGCCCCTATGTTGAGGGTGATGGATGAGGAGGTGCAGTTGCCTGCTCTCACCACCTGGGGTCTGCCCGTCAGGAAGTCCAAGACCCACTGGCAGAGGTCATAGTTCAAGCCCAGGTCCCTGAGCTTGGCTATGAGTTTGGAGGGGACTATGGTATTGAATGCCGAGCTGTAGTCGATGAATAGCATTCTCACATACTGTAGTTCCCCTTCCTCTTGTCCAGGTGTGATGCTGCTGTGTGCAGCACATGGGCTATGGCGTCCTCCGTGGACCTGTTGGGGCGGTATGCAAATTGCAGGGGGTCCATGTTGATGGGGAGGGAGGAGCAGATGTAGCCCTTTACTAGCTTCTCAAAGCACTTCATGGCTATGGAGGTGAGAGCTACAGGGCGGTAGTCGTTGAGGCAAGCCAGCTGTTAATCTATAGGCACATTTTAAGTCCCTCATTACCCCAATCAATCAGATTATATTTATTTAAATGTGCCTGCTGGCTTAATGGAATGAATAATCGAATGAGATCTTGCTAGCGAAAATAATTATTTCAACTCTTTCAGAATAAGTATACAAAAATAAGCCCAAAGATAAAGAGTATATCTAATTGATACGAATGAATAGATACTTAAGAGGATATATGTACTGTATGCGCTTAGGTATCATGTAATATAATAAATACATTGTTCCTAAAGTTTTCAGGCCGCGACCCCCGAAATAACGGTGTCAGAGAGCCGCGACCCCCACTATTATATAGAGGTGGTTGAAACATGCAAACGTTCACACGCACACATATGCATTGGAGGCTTTTAACACGCACAATAACTACACAAAATAACACAATAATCAAACAGCCATAAAATGAATACATATAGCGTGTTTCATTTAGAAGGCTATAATGTTCAACTCACCTAATGAGATGGATGGGCATAGTCTGGGTTTAATATTGGAGACAGCGACTCGGAGATCATCCTCCACATTCATTCAGACGTGATCTGTACTTATGTTTTATATAAGTCAAATATAATACTATACTATATAGTATAGTATATACTATATATACTCATCCCGCAGCTCAAACAGGTGTCGTGCAGTATGTAGGAAATCCATAGGCTGAATATGATTTATTATCAGCATTTTAGGTCTTACCCCGCACTTACCGCACTTACCCCCCACAGTCGGTCTGGGAGAGTGGAGGCTATCACGTGCTTCCTCCGACACACGTTATTATATATGTGACCCCGTACAATGGTAGCATATTAATCACACTGGATACGCTGTTTACAGGGACTACAGACCATGGCTGTAGCTATCTTTATTGCCATAACAACGAACCCGGAAGCGGGCTGAGCTGTCACCTTAAGAAGTGCTCGCCCTCCCCCTAGAGGGCAGGAATAGGAATGGTGAGGTCGTAACACACCAACAGCCACATACATCACACTCCTCCCCACTTAATCGTATCGCTGTCCCCACTTCCAAACCCAGTACCTAATATAGTGATAAAGTGCCCCTGAATGACCCCTCCTAATATAACACCAAAAAACAATAGTGCAATAACCCCCATAGTCCAACTGAGACTGTCAGAACGTCCCGCTCAATATGTGAGACGATCAGGAGGCCTAGTTACCCTCACCGGGTACCTCCTACTAGTCTCTGTAGATGTTCTGGTTGGCTCTAAGTCAGCTGCCTCAGTGTGCGTGACTGAGGGACCGCTGGGGAAACGGTCACTGGATCTGGCATAAGGACTGTCGTAGTTTGTGCCAATGGGGCTGGTGGTATAGGCTCCCCTGAAGTGAGTAGCATCGGGTCACAGGCCCGCATCTGTTCTGTGTGGCGTTTCCAATGCCCCGAGCCTACCCCGACTGTGTAGGACACTGGCCCCTCCTGGGAGACCACCACCCCTGGCATCCACTTATCCTCCCCCCGTCTATAATCACGGACCAGCACCGGGTCTCCCGATGCAAAGTCCTTGTCTCTGGCCCACTTATCCTCCCCCCGTCTATAATCACGGACCAGCACCGGGTCTCCCGATGCAAAGTCCTTGTCTCTGGCGAACTGGGCTCTGCGATCCTGCTCGACTGTCTGAGCTTGATCCACCACCGCTGCCACACTGGGTTTGAGAAGGTCAAGGCGGGAGCGGAGTCGGCGGCGAAGGAAAAGCACCGCCGGAGACTCATTAGTCGTGGCGTGGGGAGCATTTCTGTAGCTGAGCAGAAACGAATCCAGTCTGTGCTGCACTGTCGTCGCTCCTCGGGACGCTTTCAATTAGCGTTTTAGTGTCTGTACAAAGCGCTCCGCTTGACCGTTCGTGGCCGGGTGAAAAGGAGCAGAGCGCATGTGCTTCACTCCATTTCCCTTGAGGAAAGACGCAAACTCATATGAACTAAACTGCGGCCCATTGTCGCTCACCAGAACTTCTGGCAATCCATGGCGACTAAACAACCCTCGCAGTACTTGAATAGTCTTAGCGGTTGTGGTGGAGCCCATCAGCTTCACTTCTGGCCACTTGGAGTGAGCATCCACCACCACCATAAACATATGACCCTCAAAGGGCCCTGCAAAGTCCACATGTATCCTCTGCCACGGAGTGCCTGGAGTGAAGTGGGGAGAGACCGGGAGATTTCTGGTTGCGCTGACACGACTGACACACTCTGGCCTGTTGTTCTATTTGAGCGTCAATCCCCGGCCACCAGATGTAGCTACGAGCCACACCTTTCATTTTAACTACTCCCGGGTGGCCTGCATGCAGCTCCTGTAGTAATTGGGGTCTCAATTTTGGAGGCACAATCACCCGATTTCCCCACAACAAACACCCCTGTACCACTGAGAGTTCATCTTTTCTTGTGTAATAGGGAGTCAGTGCACTGTCCTGCCCTTGCGCCACAGGGAAGTGTCCTGACAAACACATGTCCATCACCTGAGCGAGCACTGGATCATACCTCGTTTCCTTACGAATGTCAGTGCTGCATACTGGCAGCGATTCAAGGTGATGTATCAGTACCGTATCCACTGAACCTGGTTTGTCCTTATGCTCAACCGGCAGTGGCAGGCGTGAGAGGCCGTCCGCATTGCCATGTTCCGCCGCCCCCCTGTACTGAATCGTGTAGTTGTGAGCAGCTAATATTAGGGCCCATCGCTGCAGTCTAGCAGCCGCCATCGATGGGATAGCTTTACTGGGGCTCAATATTGTAGTCAGGGGCCTGTGGTCTGTGAGTAGGGTAAAATGGCACCCGTACAGATAGGCGTGGAACTTGCGCACGCCAAATATGATCCCCAGGGCCTCCCTCTCAATCTGAGCATAATTTTGCTCCGCTTTACTCAATGTCCTGGAGGCAAACGCTATGGGCCTCTCTTGACCTCCCGGCATCACATGCGAAATCACCGCGCCCACGCCATAGGGCGAGGCGTCACACGCCAGTATGATTGGCAGTTGGGGATTGTAATGTGTCAACACCCTCTCCGAGAGCAGTTGATCCTTAGCTGAGCAGAAAGCCTTCCCACACTCCTGTGACCATTTCCATG
The DNA here is from genome assembly GCF_963971535.1 of Notolepis coatsorum. Classification (NCBI taxonomy): domain Eukaryota; kingdom Metazoa; phylum Chordata; class Actinopteri; order Aulopiformes; family Paralepididae; genus Notolepis; species Notolepis coatsorum. Next base: position 17,898,244 of record NC_140166.1, on the reverse strand, counting down.
GTGTCCCCTTATGTAGTAACGCGTGAAGGGGGCTGAGTGTCGTTGCCATGTCCTGAACAAACCGACCATAATAATTAATTAATCCCAGGAAGGAGCGCAGCTGGCCCACATTTGTCGGGGCTGGGGCCTCAGCAATCGCCCTGAGCTTTTCTGGGGATTTATGAAGGCCCGTGGCGTCAATATAATGTCCCAGGTATTCCAGTGAGTCCTTGAAAAACTCACATTTCCCTCGCTGCGCCCTGAGACCAAACTTCTCCAATCGACCCAGCACCCCCTCCAGATTCTTCAGGTGCTCTGCATCATTACACCCAGTTACCAATATGTCATCCAAAAAGCAGTGCACATTGGGAAGCCCCTGGAGGACTTGATCCATAATACGCTGAAAGATAGAGGGCGCTGACGTTATGCCGAAAGGCAGTCGGTTATAGCAGAACATCCCCTTGTGCGTTGTGATGGTGAGATATTTGCAGCTTGCTGAACCGCTGCCCCCCCCGCTAGCGAAGCAAACATATCCTCTATCCGGGGTATTGGATAATGTTCAGCACAGAGGGCCGGGTTCACCGTCACTTTAAAATCCCCGCAGATGCGCACACTGTCATTCTTCTTAACACTTTGGTTGCCTAAGGTTAAATTAATGATATACCATAGATTGCCAGCGCTATTTGTCTATGGAGAAAGTCCCCTTCTTTGCAGGGCTATAACTTTTTAAATTCTATTGCTACATTGCCATTATTAGGGCCCATTCAAAGTCCTATATGTATTGTTCATTGTGTAGCAACGTTAAACTTTTTCATTCACATATTCATAGTAAAGTATGGTCTAATGTATAAGTATGTTTTCATCTCTTTCTGCAGCTTTCTCCAGAACGTGATATATAGCCCCAAATGCATTATATTGATGATGAAATACAGTTTGATGGCAATCAGCGCGATATAAAAAATTCCAACTAGACGTACTTCTAGAAGTTACTACACGTCATCTGATGTTGACCGGATGGGCGAGGGGGCGTTTATAATTCCGTGGGCAGCGTTATACCAATCATCTAATGTGGGTCAAATGTTGATAATATCAGTTATTATCGAAGACGGTAACGTTACACGCTGAAACTCACCCCAGTCTCCGCGCGCCGTTGGGCGATCATCGTCGAGTAGAAATGTTATCATTATGGGATATATTTTTACCCGGTCCATCTCCAGCTTGTATAATGGTATATACGTCCAAATCATGTTGTTTATCGAGTTATTGGCAATCGATCACCGTGTAGCGTGACGAGCCAGAGTCCCATGAACCATAGCGAGCGCCCGGAAGTACTACGGTCGTCATGACAACCTCTATTCAACATCCTGTTTTGGCGATTGCGCCGATCGGCCACCAGATGGCGCTCCTGAATCGCCAGAGAGCTCAGTGGGTCCTGCTGGTGGATCTCAGGCCAGCGGAGGGACATTATGAATCCGATCGCAGATTTTTGAAATATTGATATAAGGACGCTGTACAGCGTCCCCCGGCAACTTTAGCATGGCCAGCAAAGACGTGAAAAGACGTGTCCCGGCACTCAAAGTGTTAATGATAGGCACAATGGGGGTCGCCCATTCACTGAACTGCACAGGCGAAATTACATTTAGCAGTTGCAGGCGCTCTAGCTCAGCGTCCACCTTTGGCCTAAGTGCATAGGGAACCACCCGGGCCTGACAGAACTTCGGCTGATGTTCGGGCTTGAGTGTCAGAGCTACTTCAAAGCCCTTCAATGTCCCCAGTTCGTCCTTAAATACATTGGCATGCCCCTTTAACACTGCTTCCAGCGTGTTCCCCTGCATGCGTTGTCCAGATCTAACTGTTTTTATGGCGCTCCAGTCCAGTCTCACTCTTCTCAGCCACTCACGGCCGAACAAGGGGGGTGCATCGCCTTTCACCACATATAGTGGGAGCCGTGCTTGGTCTCTGTTCATTTGAACCTTCACCTTTACCACCCCCACTGGTGCGATCACTTCACCTGTATATGTTTTCAGCAGAATGTGGGTGTGGCGCAGGCGAATATGACTGAACTTTTCACTATACATTTTCTCTGATATAAGTGAAACGGCTGCCCCTGTGTCAAGCTCCATGTCAATCATTTGCCCCTCCACTTTTGGCCTAACCCAAATCACTGATGAGGCTGAACCGCCCTGCTGAGACACATCACCTGCTGCATCCACCCTGTGCAGGGCTAATTCCCCATCTGAATCAGACCCCGTATCACTCTGCATCCCCCTGGTGTTCATCTTATTTATCCGCCTTTTTGACCTTTCTCCCCCTCTGTCTCTTTGCTCCCATCTTGTGTTAATCCCCCCTCTGTCTCTTTGCTCCCATCTTGTGTCACTTGCTGCTTTATTTTCCTGCTTGCTCTCTCTGCATGTACGTGCAATATGGCCTTTCTTACCGCAACGGTGACAGGCCTGGTCCTTGAAGAAACAGCCACTCTCCACATGATTTGTCCTCCCACACCGGGTGCATTTTCTCCCAGGTGTAGATGAGCGAGACATCGCATTCACTTTTACAGAGCTGCTGAGCTGTTGTGCCTCCCTCGCCACCGTTTCCATAGCAACGGCTATTTCCACCGCTCTGTGATAGGTGAGAGCATTCTCGGTCAATAGTCTCTTCTGTATGGACTCGCTGAGGAGACCACACACGAACCGGTCCCGTAACGCGTCTGACAGGTACGTGCCAAACTCGCAGTGCTCCGACAGCTTCTTCAAATCCGCAATATACTGGGCTATTGTCTCCCCCTCCGATTGATGTCGTTTATGGAAACGGAATCTTTCCGCAATCACAATGGGCTTGGGAGAAAAATGGCTTTGCAATGCTCGCACAGTCTGAGTATAAGTTATATCCCATCCTCGTCGCCATTTATTATATATGTGACCCCGTACAATGGTAGCATATTAATCACACTGGATACGCTGTTTACAGGGACTACAGACCATGGCTGTAGCTATCTTTATTGCCATAACAACGAACCCGGAAGCGGGCTGAGCTGTCACCTTAAGAAGTGCTCGCCCTCCCCCTAGAGGGCAGGAATAGGAATGGTGAGGTCGTAACACACCAACAGCCACATACATCACACACGTCTAGCCAATCAACCGCTTCTTTTCACCTGGCAGCGCGGACTCTCACTGAGAGGGTGTAACGTGTGGAAGGATCACACTACCCCCCTTAGATCCTATCCGCGCTGAGCAGGCGCCCCGACCGAACTGTAGGAGTCGCTGTTTTCAACGACCCGGACCCACCCCGCCAGCTTTCCCACCCTCTAATACAGCAAATTGTATTAGTGTGAACGGCCAGCCAAGCTGGTGACAACGCCGGAGCTGTGAGCTGGATTCGAACAGGCGAATCCAGCGTCTCCGGTGTTGGTGACGAATGCAATCTCCGCTACGCCACCTGACCGCTATTATTTTACATTTCAAAAGCATTTCTTTTACCAGTTTAATGTATTTAAATTGTTTTTAATTATAGGCCTATTTCACACATTCTATGAAATCAATACATTCTGGAAATCATCTCGCGAAAACATTATTCAGAATGGTATAATGGGATCAAAGAGCACCTACGGGAGGCTGCAATTCGAAACTGGCCCCCGTAAATGTCCAAACACCACCTCCCACCCACCCACCCCCTCCCAATGTACAGTTTCCTCCCCCTCGTATATATATTTTCTGTTAGGATCTCTGTTTAACAGTACTGTATATTTGCATATCTTGTATGTCACAAATGTAACAGTACTGTATATCTGTATGTCATAAATGTCATGATATATATCTGTATGTCATGTATGTCATAAATGTCATTATGAATTGAAAATGGGGGACCCTGATGTAAACAAGATGAAAGTCTTTCTCTGGGTCTGCATCCCCTTAACAATTGTGTGTATTGAGCCGTACTGTATTGTACCCATTCTGCAATCTGTTAATAAAGTTTCCAATCAATCAATCAATCAATCTCTGAGGAAGGGAGCTGCCATTTTGTTCCGAGGGAGTGGCCAGCTTATATCCAGCTAACTCAACTAAACCCTGCTCCGGAGCAGGTTCAAACTTTTCGATCTGTTGCCATAGCGACTTAGAAAATCCGACGTCGGGGAACGGACATGTCTGGTTTAAGTCAAGCTATGCTGAAAATGATCCGGTTAACTCAGTTAGCTAGGTACGGGGAATAGGGGTCAGAGAGGTTTCAGATGTTATATTTGTGTTTGATCACAAATCTGTTTTAAGGCTGTTCCTTGTGCTTCTGTTCCATCTCATGGTGGTTAGGGTTGGCTAGGGTTAAGGTTAGGGTTAGTCATCTACCTGTTGTCTAGTGTTAGTCCTTGTATCAAGAGCTGAGTCATATTTACCTGTTGTCTAGTGTTAGTCCTTGTATCAAGAGCTGAGTCATATTTACCTGTTGTCTAGTGTTAGTCCTTGTATCAAGAGCTGAGTCATATTTACCTGTTGTCTAGTGTTAGTCCTTGTATCAAGAACTGTCTATCTGACTCTGCCTGTCTATCTGTCTCTCTGCCAGTCTATCTGACTCTCTGTCTGTCTATCTGTCTATCTGACTCTCTGTCTGTCTATCTGACTCTCTGTCTGTCTATCTGACTCTCTGTCTGTCTGTCTGTCTGTCTGTCTGTCTGTCTGTCTGTCTGTCTGTCTGTCTGTCTGTCTGTCTGTCTGTCTGTCTGTCTGTCTGTCTGTCTGTCTGTCTGTCTGTCTGTCTGTCTGTCTGTCTGTCTGTCTGTCTGTCTGTCTGTCTGTCTGTCTGTCTGTCTGTCTGTCTGTCTGTCTGTCTGTCTGTCTGTCTGTCTGTCTGTCTGTCTGTCTGTCTGTCTGTCTGTCTGTCTGTCTGTCTGTCTGTCTGTCTGTCTGTCTGTCTGTCTGTCTGTCTGTCTGTCTGTCTGTCTGTCTGTCTGTCTGTCTGTCTGTCTGTCTGTCTGTCTGTCTGTCTGTCTGTCTGTCTGTCTGTCTGTCTGTCTGTCTGTCTGTCTGTCTGTCTGTCTGTCTGTCTGTCTGTCTGTCTGTCTGTCTGTCTGTCTGTCTGTCTGTCTGTCTGTCTGTCTGTCTGTCTGTCTGTCTGTCTGTCTGTCTGTCTGTCTGTCTGTCTGTCTGTCTGTCTGTCTGTCTGTCTGTCTGTCTGTCTGTCTGTCTGTCTGTCTGTCTGTCTGTCTGTCTGTCTGTCTGTCTGTCTGTCTGTCTGTCTGTCTGTCTGTCTGTCTGTCTGTCTGTCTGTCTGTCTGTCTGTCTGTCTGTCTGTCTGTCTGTCTGTCTGTCTGTCTGTCTGTCTGTCTGTCTGTCTGTCTGTCTGTCTGTCTGTCTGTCTGTCTGTCTGTCTGTCTGTCTGTCTGTCTGTCTGTCTGTCTGTCTGTCTGTCTGTCTGTCTGTCTGTCTGTCTGTCTGTCTGTCTGTCTGTCTGTCTGTCTGTCTGTCTGTCTGTCTGTCTGTCTGTCTGTCTGTCTGTCTGTCTGTCTGTCTGTCTGTCTGTCTGTCTGTCTGTCTGTCTGTCTGTCTGTCTGTCTGTCTGTCTGTCTGTCTGTCTGTCTGTCTGTCTGTCTGTCTGTCTGTCTGTCTGTCTGTCTGTCTGTCTGTCTGTCTGTCTGTCTGTCTGTCTGTCTGTCTGTCTGTCTGTCTGTCTGTCTGTCTGTCTGTCTGTCTGTCTGTCTGTCTGTCTGTCTGTCTGTCTGTCTGTCTGTCTGTCTGTCTGTCTGTCTGTCTGTCTGTCTGTCTGTCTGTCTGTCTGTCTGTCTGTCTGTCTGTCTGTCTGTCTGTCTGTCTGTCTGTCTGTCTGTCTGTCTGTCTGTCTGTCTGTCTGTCTGTCTGTCTGTCTGTCTGTCTGTCTGTCTGTCTGTCTGTCTGTCTGTCTGTCTGTCTGTCTGTCTGTCTGTCTGTCTGTCTGTCTGTCTGTCTGTCTGTCTGTCTGTCTGTCTGTCTGTCTGTCTGTCTGTCTGTCTGTCTGTCTGTCTGTCTGTCTGTCTGTCTGTCTGTCTGTCTGTCTGTCTGTCTGTCTGTCTGTCTGTCTGTCTGTCTGTCTGTCTGTCTGTCTGTCTGTCTGTCTGTCTGTCTGTCTGTCTGTCTGTCTGTCTGTCTGTCTGTCTGTCTGTCTGTCTGTCTGTCTGTCTGTCTGTCTGTCTGTCTGTCTGTCTGTCTGTCTGTCTGTCTGTCTGTCTGTCTGTCTGTCTGTCTGTCTGTCTGTCTGTCTGTCTGTCTGTCTGTCTGTCTGTCTGTCTGTCTGTCTGTCTGTCTGTCTGTCTGTCTGTCTGTCTGTCTGTCTGTCTGTCTGTCTGTCTGTCTGTCTGTCTGTCTGTCTGTCTGTCTGTCTGTCTGTCTGTCTGTCTGTCTGTCTGTCTGTCTGTCTGTCTGTCTGTCTGTCTGTCTGTCTGTCTGTCTGTCTGTCTGTCTGTCTGTCTGTCTGTCTGTCTGTCTGTCTGTCTGTCTGTCTGTCTGTCTGTCTGTCTGTCTGTCTGTCTGTCTGTCTGTCTGTCTGTCTGTCTGTCTGTCTGTCTGTCTGTCTGTCTGTCTGTCTGTCTGTCTGTCTGTCTGTCTGTCTGTCTATCTGGCTCTCTGCCTGTCTGTCTATCTGGCTCTCTGTCTGTCTGTCTATCTTATATTATTTTATTTTTCAGCTTTTATAGTTTCACAAACACACATCAAGACAAATCACAAACAAAGAAAATAAAAAATAAATAAAAAGAACACAAACAGTATGTTGCCAGACACTGTCACATCAATGAACAACCATACACCATGTCATATGCTATACACTAAGGACGCAAGGGGCTAATTCTCTGACATATATACACACATTACATATATACACATACACACACATATACACATATATGTGTATATATATTTACACAGATATACATACATACATAGTAGCGCTGTCAAAAATATCGAGAAATCGATACATATAGATTCTGAATATTTAAAACTGTTTCAATACTCATTTCCCGATTATTATTTTTTTATATAAGGAAGTCTGTCTGTCTATCTGACTCTCTGTCTGTCTGTATATCTGTCTCTCTGCCTGTATGTCTGTCTGTCTGTCTGTCTGTCTGTCTGACTCTCTGTCTGTCTGTCTCTCTGCCAGTCTGTCTGTCTCTCTGCCAGTCTATCTGTCTCTCTGCCAGTCTATCTGACTCTCTGTGTGTCTATCTATCTGACTCTCTGTCTGTCTGTCTGTCTGTCTGTCTGTCTGTCTGTCTGTCTGTCTGTCTGTCTGTCTGTCTGTCTGTCTGACTCTCTATCTGTCTGTCTCTCTGCCAGTCTATCTGTCTCTCTGCCAGTCTATCTGACTCTCTGTGTGTCTATCTATCTCAGTGGTTCCCAAACTGTGGTGTGTGCACTCCTTGTGGTGCGCGAGCGCCCTCATTTTAATTAAATAAAGAAATTCCCTATCCATAGTCGCCGTGGGAAGAGATAAAATAAAAAATAAAATCTGTGCACGGAGACCAGCAACAATTTTTTCTAACAGAAACCCATTGGGGGGTGCGTCAGCTAGGTCGGGAGGTGACAGGGGGTGCACGACCAAAAAAGTTTGGGAACCGCTGATCTATCTGACTCTCTGCCAGTCTATCTGACTCTCTGTCTGTCTGTCTGTCTGTCTGTCTTTCTGTCTGTCTGTCTGTCTGTCTGTCTGTCTGTCTGTCTGTCTGTCTGTCTGTCTGTCTGTCTGTCTGTCTGTCTGTCTGTCTGTCTGTCTGTCTGTCTGTCTGTCTGACTCTCTGTCTGTCTGTCTCTCTGCCAGTCTATCTGTCTCTCTGCCAGTCTATCTGGCTGTCTGTCTGACTCTCTGTCTGTCTGTCTGTGTTCCAGGTTTGGCACTAAGGAGGAGTACATGCTGTTCATGAATGGTTTTGTTGAGCGTGAGTGGAGCAGCATGCAGCGCTTCCTTCAAGAGATTTCCAACCCAGAGAGTGTCTCTCACACCGCTGGCTTCGATGGCTACATCGACCTGGGCAGAGAACTATCTACTCTACACACACTATTAACAGAACTAGACCAGGTAACTAACCAGCTAACTAACTAACTAACTAACCAGCTAACTAACTAACTAAACAAAACCCGACCATCAGCCATGAGTGATTGATTGATTGTAACTAATAAAGGTTAGTAATATTTTTGTCAGTAACTTAGTGATACCATTAGGCCTACAGTCAACTAGTGCTTATCCAAGCTAGCTAGACCAAGTGGGTAGGCTAACCACAGCCTCTATACCATTACATTGGACATTTTCATCACCACCTACATGACTAGTCCACCATAACAGCAACTTGGGACCCACTGATTACTACAATCTCCTTTTTATTGGCTGTTCATGAGCTACTTGTTTTCAATCCGACACTGTCCGTGGTGCTGCAAACGCCCACTGCTATGTCTCTGTAGCCTGCGGCTGCGTTCCTTGTCCTAAGCTAAATACAAAACCCAGTGTGAATGCATTGTTGATGTGATCATTTCTCCTGATTTTAATTAAGTTAGGCTACAATTGAAAGTCTGAGTTAATTTCTATTTGGTCAGCCTATTAAATCAGAAACACTATGATGGCCTATCAACTGCAAAAATATGAAGATCTTTGCATTAAACCCAGCAGGCAATACAACAATAAATCGATGGCTGAACGCTGACGCCCAATGGCTGCTAACTAACTAACTATTAAACTAACCAACAGCACCAACTAATTCATTAACTAACTAACTATAACTAACTGACTAGTTCAATCTCTCTGTCTGCCCAGGGCTGTCTGTCTAAGCTAGCTCCTCTGCCTCGCATCTTGAGGGAGGTGTCGGCTGCACTAGCTAACCCTGGGGGCGTGGTCAGCACAGGGGGTGTGGTTAACCCAGGGGGCGTTCCTGTCACCTCCCCAGAGCCACAGCGAATGGCGTCTCCTCCTCCTCTGTCTCCGCCCCTCTCACCTCCGCTGGCTGCATGTAACCTTCCCCTGGGCGTCATGGGGTTAGACAGCGGGTTAGTCAACTGAAATATACTAGTAGAAGTAGTAGTAGTACTAATAATAGTAGTTGTTGTTGTTGTTATTGTAGTAGTAGTAGTAGTAGTAGCAGTAGCAACAGTGGTAGTAGTAGTAGTAGTAGTAGTAGTAGTAGTAGCAGTAGTAGTAGTAGTAGCAGTAATAGTAGCAGCAGTAGTAGTAGTAGTAGTAGTAGCAGTAGTAGTAGTAGTAGTAGCAGTAATAGTAGCAGCGGTAGTAGTAGTAGTAGTAGTAGTAGTAGTAGTAGTAGTAGTAGTAGTAGCAGTACATGTAGCAGCAGCAGTAGTAGTACTAGTAGTGTAGTATAGTAGTAGTACTACTGATAATAGTAGTAGTAGTTGTTGTCATCCTAATAGTAGTAGTCGTAGTAGCAATAATACTAATAGCATTAGTAGTAGTAGCAGAAGTAGTAATGTAGTACTAGTTTAATTATTCAAATTATTTAGAGAGTAGAATACCTTATATCTACTGTATATAATAATATAGTCATATTTACTTTGTGTGTTTGTAGGTCGTAGTTCTATATATTAACTTTGTGTCTGTGTGTTTGTAGGTTGGTAGACTTTACTAGACTGCCGTCTCCAACTCCAGAGAATAAGGACCTTTTCTTTGTCACTAAAGGCTCCAGCCTGCATCCTACAACAGGTAAACACAGACTCCCTCCTAACCTCTGACTCCAGCCTGCATCGCACTGTCATCCCAGGGCTAAATCTGTTCCTACCCTTGAAACTAACGTGATAAACCAACCATTTTCATTGTTAGTTCATATTTGCGTTTCAACACAGTAATGGCAATCTGTCATTGTATACTAAAAAGCCATGCATGCTAGCTACATCCTGCCATTGTCCTTGACCAGGGTACTGACACTTCACTGTGTGTCTGCTCACCACTGATCCTACAAGTAAAAGTAAACAGTAGGAAAAAAAGAAGGTGTAGATGAGGGTCTGTATCCTCATAATATATATCATATAGGCTAATACACACTGCGCTACAGTCCATAAATAGTAAATAGTCCGTCCGTAAATAGTCAAAATGGGTCAAATGCAGAGGACGAATTTCCCCAAGGGGATGAATAAAATGCCTTCTTCTTTTTCTGTATGCACTGCACACAGGTTCATGACATATCCTACCATTTTCACCTACATGTATCATTTAGTTTGTTAGCTTAATATGCTGTTAGCTTAGTACAGGGTCATCCCTATGTTCCCCGGGTTCTATGTTCCCCGCTCCCGAAAAAAAGGGTCTATGAGTGGGCCAGTGAGCGCCATCGAGTGGGCCGCAGAGGCAGCCTAACCTATTGCCAAAATCAATGCTTAAATTTGTGTTAGTAGTCGCCGCAACGAACGGTAGAATTTCTCCGGCACGGAAACAAGAGAAATGGAATTGAGAATGTTTCCGGAGGAAAGAGAATAATATTGTTGGCTAGGTGGTAGGCTATTGATTGCGTGTGTGTGGTTCAAACGTTAAACTTCTATTCCTAAAAGAACACTAGCGACAGAGTTGTGTGAGGGTGTAGATGGTGCATGTTTTCTGTAGGAACATAGGACCCGGGGAACATACAGTAGGACCCTTTTTGTCGGGAGCGGGGAACATAGGACCCGGGGAACATAGATACGCTCCCCTTAGTACTGTGCATGTGAGATGGCAGACACTCACTAACTAAGGGTTAGTTAGCCAACGTTAGCTTCTCTATCAAGACAGTTCATTTGTATTTCTAAATACAATGGAAACTGATCACACATATAATGATGGATTAATGTTATGATTTTGAAATTCAAATATAAAATTAATATATTGATAGTTAGTAGGGTCAGAATGAGATTGGCACCATATTACAACAGGTAAACACTGACCTTCCAACTACTGTAACCTCTGATTTCTGACCTCTGACCCTTAAGCCTTTTGGATTTTAGCTGTTTATTGTTCCACCAGAAGCAAAACGTCTTTTATTCATCCTTCAGTTTCCCTCAAATGTAATATTAGCATCGTTAGCTTCATGCTGTCATCAACATCAATCTTCCTTTATAGGGTAGGCTGTTTGTTCAATCTACAACTTCAGGACAAACAGATACATCATGACTAAAGACTATCAAGTCCCAGAAATAGTCATTACCTCTTAGGGTTAGTTATTCTTAGTGTTAAGGTCTGAAGGTTCAGGTCTGAAGAAGCAGGTCTGAAGGTTCAGGTCTGAAGGTTCAGGTCTGAAGAGGCAGGTCTGAAGGTTCAGGTCTGAAGGTTCAGGTCTGAAGGTTCAGGTCTGAAGGTTCAGGTCTGAAGGTTCAGTTCTGAAGAGGCAGGTCTGAAGGTTCAGGTCTGAAGGTTCAGGTCTGAAGAGGCAGGTCTGAAGGTTCAGGTCTGAAGAGGCAGGTCTGAAAGTTCAGGTCTGAAGGTTCAGGTCTGAAGGTTCAGGTATGAAGAGGCAGGTCTGAAGGTTCAGGTCTGAAGAGGCAGGTCTGAAGGTTCAGGTCTGAAGGTTCAGGTCTGAAGAGGCAGGTCTGAAGGTTCAGGTCTGAAGAGGCAGATCTGAAGGTTCAGGTCTGAAGAGGCAGGTCTGAAGGTTCAGGTCTGAAGGTTCAGGTCTGGAGCTTCAGGTCTGAAGAGGCAGGTCTGAAGGTTCAGGTCTGAAGGTTCAGGTCTGGAGCTTCAGGTCTGAAGAGGCAGATCTGAAGGTTCAGGTCTGAAGGTTCAGGTCTGAAGGTTCAGGTCTGGAGCTTCAGGTCTGAAGGTTCAGGTCTGAAGCTTAAGGTCTGAAGGTTCAGGTCTGAAAGTTCAAGTCTGAAGAGGCAGGTCTGAAGGTTCAGGTCTGAAGGTTCAGGTCTGAAGGTTCAGGTATGAAGGTTCAGGTCTGAAGGTTCAGGTCTGGAGAGGCAGGTCTGAAGGTTCAGGTCTGGAGCTTCAGGTCTGAAGGTTCAGGTCTGAAGGTTCAGGTATGAAGGTTCAGGTCTGAAGGTTCAGGTCTGGAGAGGCAGGTCTGAAGACGGATCAAACTTTTTAGCACAAACCCTCGATGGCGGCCAGAGTTGGCGTGACATGACTTGATGAACTAACAAACAAGGACAAATACAGTCAGATCTATAGGAATAGAGAAGCTTTCTCCCTTTTTGTGAACATTGCTCATTTTAATGATTAATCTATAAGTTTAACAAGGACACTCAGTGTCACAGATGAGAAAGATTCTCACTTAGATTCAACTGAACCACCACTCTGGTCAGAGTGACTGAATTCCTGAATTAATGAATATATTAGAGGTCCAGACCTCTGAATTATAGAATTATGGGGAAGTTTGAAAAAAGGGAAGACATGGGTGATTCAGAGAGCTGGATTCAAGCATCATGTATAACTTGCTGCTGGTATGAGCCCAATGCACTGTAACTGTCTATGTCACTTCCTGTCCTGACCATGTAATTTCCTGTCAGGCCTGCAGGGCTCCCCAGCACGCAGCTCTTTCTACTCAGAGACCAATGACATTGAGCCGGGGCCCGAACTAACCAATGGCAGTAGGAGGGAGGGGCCGGAGCTGACCAATGAGAGCCGGAGTCTGTCTCCATTGGACCTACAGGAATCCACGCCTAGCGATGGTTTTGATGACAGCCAATGGCAGCGCAGGACAGGGCTCCTCCCCCTCTCCTTCCAGAACCCAGTCTATCACATGACCACCACGTCTCCACGGCAACCACAGCAGCCAGATGCCACGCCCTCCGATGGCTCTGCTGGTTCCCATGGCAACCCTGAGGAGGGAAACCCCATGCCAACCAAACCCACCTTCCTGACGCAGATGTCTGTCGGCCTGGGTGGAGGAGAGAAAGGAAGTGAGAGGGGCGATCGAGCAGGGGAGAGGGGTGATCGAGGAGGGGAGAGGGGTGATCGAGGAGGGGAGAGGGGCGATCGAGGAGGAGAGAGGGGCGAACGAGGAGGAGAGAGGGGCGATCGAGAGAGGGGCGATCGAGGAGGAGAGAAGGGCGAACGAGGAGGGGAGAGGGGCGATCGAGCAGGAGAGAGGGGCGAACGAGGAGGAGAGAGGGGCGATCGAGGAGGAGAGAGGGGTGATCGAGGAGGAGAGAGGGGCGATCGAGGAGGAGAGAGGGGTGATCGAGGAGGAGAGAGGGGCGATCGAGGAGGAGAGAGGGGCGATCGAGGGTCGGCGTTGTCCAGCAGTAGCAGTGGAGATGAATATTCTCGCCGCCAGCTGTCGCTAACAGAGACCCAGCCCGGCCAGGTGCCAGGTAAACACTACATCACCTTCCAGCCGTATTGTTAATGTTCTATGTCTCAGCGTAAGAATAATGTCCTTGTACTTTACCAGATACAGTTTAGTTAGTGAGGTATATGTTAAATGATTTAGAGGAATACATTGTCCAGTATATACTGGGCACCCTGTTTTATTCAACAAAGAGGACAGTGTTTATAAGTGTTGTACCGTCTCTGTCCACCAGTGGCCCCTCTGCCTATTCGTCAGAACCCATCCGGTCCCTCTTCAGGACCCCAGCGCCGGATCGACCAGCCTCCACCCTCCTCAGCCGCACCGGGCCCTCCCCCCCGTGGCAGGACACCTCCCAGCATGCTCAGTGGCGGTAGCTCCGCCTACCCTCCTCGTCCGGCCTCTGGCAGTGTGATGTCATCAAGCCCCGATTGGCCCAGCAGCGGCCAATCACGACTCAGACAAACCTCGTCATCCTCTAAAGGGGACAGCCCAGAGAAACAACGACCTGTTACCAAGGTAACCACCCCACAGACATACAGATACTATAGATAGAGAAGCTAACGTTAGATTCTTTCTCTTTCCAATTTTCTGTTGAATACTTTATTTATTTTAGGTACATCTTTTATCCATAAATGTATATGTATTAAGACACAACCCGTATTGGTGTTTTTATGAGAGAACTAGCATTGCACTGAAAATCACTGAAGTATATGAACAAGGAAAACAGCTGAAAAACAAGAAATACATTATTGATGCCTTAGAACTTAGCTGTGTTATTATTATTAGAACCCCTTAACTATTGTATTATTATTAGAACCCCTTAGTTGTTTTATTATTATTAGAACCCCTTAGCTGTGTTATTATTATTAGAACCCCTTAGCTGTGTTCTTATTATTAGAACCCCTTAGCTGTGTTATTATTATTAGAACCCCCCTTAGCTGTTTTATTTTTTGTTATTTTCTAAAGAACCTACTACTGATCACTTATATCACTTGCCATATATTGTTGTACATTTTGTACTAAGTGTTGTGAAGGATCAGATTAAACCGAATATATATATTTATTTATATATATATATTTAAATAGTGTTTGTATATCGTTTGATATCCCCTGTATATTCCTTGTACAATATGCACTGAATATCCCTTTAGTCTACTAAACAGCCCATAATAGTTTCATTCTACCATTGGACGAGAACCTGGCGCCAGGTTGCCATACCCCTAGGTTCAAGTTGAATCGTGCCGCCCAACATGTCGTGGCAAGCCCCGGTTCCGCGTAGGAATACGTCTGGCGAAATACGAATGGTACTATTTGTTCATAGCGCATATATATATGGCGCAAGTAAAGTAGAACTTTCTTTTTAGTCCAGTTCTTTACCCTCCAACAGAGTGACAGACGCGAAGCCTCACCCACGACGCACGTGTGGTGTAGTAAGGCCTACTTGGCCTCAGAATAGGCATTGAGATATCGTGTGGATTAATAGTTGAATAGTCATAGTTTGGCACTATACCGTCGAGTTGGACGTATTCTATTAAGCTAATAATAGTCTATTTATGTATGGTGCATCGTTCGGTTAGAGTTATAAAGTTATCAGTACCCCCATCGTTCCTGACGTTATCTGGACGCTTAACCAGGCTGGGCAGACCCCTAGTGGTGCTTGCATCCGAGGAGCTCCGGGCCAGGGCGACTGGACCTGTATATTGGATTACTCTACCCGGACGACGGCGAGCCTTCCACGGCTTGGATTATGCTTTGGGTGCTTTGATTATTCCATGGATAACGGCCAACACTGCGGAGTGTTGGAACTACCCCCCGGAGAGGACTCCAGGTGAGACGGCGCTCTACACCAGTGAGGTCGCCTCACGTCTCTCCGTTGTGGACCGGCAGCTACCGTCCACCAGAGGGTCCAGCTGTATTCGTCTGCGGACCGAGGTTCTGTGGGCACCGTGTTCAAGACTTTGAATTCTCCCAAGAAATCGTCGGCCAGATGGGATACCGCCAGCGGCTTCTCTAACCCCCCCCCTCCTACTGTCTTACAACCAGCGGGACCCCCCCCCCCCCTTAGTGTATCCAGCTATAATCATTTGAGTACCATCGCTATAGTTCCTAAATATCCAGGTTGTATACTTACTCCCTGCGTAACCAGAGATTGGACATTCAATGTTGATTTACCTACGAATACTCATTTGCCATACAAGTGCATATTTCAAATCATAAGTGTAAACAAGTGAACGTTGTATATACCTTTTGCTATATTAAATATTCGATTTGTACATTTGTGTGGACTTCGTTTCATCAGGTGGGAAAGTGTTCATCATACTTATATCATGTACTGGATGGCCAGAAGTTAAAGTACAAGAGGTAGTGGTATTAAATACCATATCTAACAATACAGTCAGGGAATTGTACCCCTCAGTTACACTAAGGATAAGGATATCTTTTATGAATCCCTCACGGGGAAATTCAGTGACATACACATACAGCTCATAGTCTCATTAAACAATAATTTCACAATCATTACATTTTTACAGTAATAATGGTACAACATAAATTCAAACAGGCATGTACATTTGTTGACACATGTCGACTACAGTATGTCTGAGACAGCGTATGTATAGTCTGCTGCAGCCAGTACTGGAGTGCATCTGCGCCTCGGCGGGAGGGGGGGAGGAAAGAGTTAATGTCCTGAACGCGTCTATTCTTATCCTAACCCATGTTTGCATGTTTGCGATCTGATTGGCCACTGACGTTTCTGGTCATGTGACATATGCGCCCAATCGCGTGACGAGCTGTGTCTTTGCCCATTTCCGCGTCGAACAGCCTACAAACGACCTAACGCCTAGTTTATCACTGGTTAAGCTTAGGCGACTCTTTCGAAGTTGGTTAAGGTTAGAGTTTGGAATCAGGGCTGGCGTTCTATCGCCATGCTCTAAGACAAACTCTAACCTTAACCAACTTCGAAAGAGTGCCTAAGCTTAACCGTCGAAAGAACTTGCCGTCACACGATTGGTGCACATGTCACATGACCAGAAACGTCAGTGGCCAATCAGATCGCAAACATGCAAACATGGGTTAGGATAAGAATTTAGGCGTCCTGAACGCGTGTATCCTTTCCGCAACGGAATTCGGTTTCCGGGTTCCTCTGATTGGCCGCAACCCCCATGTGACCCGCCCCCCTATCCACCGCTCTGCCGCGCTACGCATGGAAGTATTGACTGAATGAATGAATGAATGAATGAATGAATGAATGAATGAATGAATGAATGAATGAATGAATGAATGAATGAATGAATGAATGAAAACTTTATTTAACAGATTGCAGAATGGGTACAATACAGTACGGCTCAATACACACAATTGTTAAGGGGATGCAGACCAGAGAAAGACGTTTGTCTTGTTTACATCAGGGTCCCCCATTTTCAATTCATATAGAACGACTACGCCGTAACAAATCATTAAAAAAAATATACCGTTAACTGGAATATGTTGTGCCTTTACACATATGTTGGATTATGTAATTGGTTTGTCATGACAAACAAATAAAAAAATCGCGATTTACCCGCTGGCTACAACAACACACAGTGATCGCTGAGCTCTGGCTCTGACTACATGCAGTCACTGTGTGTTGTTGTAGCCAGCGGGTAAATCGCGATTTTTTTTATTTGTTTGTCATGACAAACCAATTACATAATCCAACATATGTGTAAAGGCACAACATATTCCAGTTAACGGTATATTTTTTTAATGATTTGTTACGGCGTAGTCGTTCTATATGAATTGAAAATGGGGGACCCTGATGTAAACAATGAGGAAGCGAGCTCTGCCGCGCACGGCAGAGCGGTGGATAGGGGGGCGGGTCACGTGGGGGTCGCAGCAAATCAGAGGAACCCGGAAACCGAATTCCGTTGCGGAAAGGATACACGCGTCCTGAACCACAGTTGCAGCAGCAGGAAGGGGAGGGGCTAGGCTCTAAACAACATTTGCTGTTAGCGTGGGGGTGGGACTTGGTGACGAGACAGTCTTCTTGGCAGGGTTCCCAAGAAAGATGCCCCGATTTGACTTTAAACACGTTTTATCACGGTCTGAATCTCCTGCGCGATACCCAGCATGACTGTTGATCTCAGTTGTTCATCCGCCTGATACACAGCCAGTCTCTTAAGCAGTTCAATGTGGGAGACTTCAATCCTGGCCAACGCCATTGCCAGAGGAATTACGTCCTTCCGAATTATTTTTAAACAAAACCAGTCCCAGATGACGATCACTCCCAAACCGATCAGCATGAATGCGAGGATCCAAATATCCTCCACATCCTCAATCTCAAGAGGAAAAAGACACACGGCATTCCATTTTCAATAGATACTACTAGATTTTGTAACCAGGAAGTGTGTTTGTGTTTGTGTGTGTGTGTGTGTGTGTGTGTGTGTGTGTGTGTGTGTGTGTGTGTGTGTGTGTGTGTGTGTGTGTGTGTGTGTGTGTGTGTGTGTGTGTGTGTGTGTGTGTGTGTGTGTGTGTGTGTGTGTGTGTGTGTGTGTGTGTGTGTGTGTGTGTGTGTGCGCGTGCGTGCGTGCGTGCGTGTGTGTGTCCCCAGGCGCCCTCTCCAGTCAACCCCTGTGCTTTGGACCGAACTGCTGCCTGGCTGCTTAATATGAACTCCAGTGCCCCCTATGTAGAGTCAGAGGAAGACCGACAAGAAGATGTCCTCACTGAAAAGGTTTGACATGGCTTCTGGTATCTTCTATTGTTTTCTACTGATGTTTTCTATTCTAATGACTTCTACTGACTTATATTTTCTTCTACTGTATTCTATTGACCTTTGCTGTCTTCTACTGTATTCCATTTACTTCTGCTGTGTTCTATTAAATGCTGCTGTCTTCTGCTGTGTTCTATTAACGTCTACTATATGTTACTGTATTATATTGACCTCTGCTGTCTTCTACTGTATTATATTGACTTCTGCTGTCTTCTACTGTATTCAAGTCAAGTCAAGAGTTCTATTTGTCACGGCATACAAGTATACAATGAAATGCGGGGGGTCTATTGACTTCTGCTGTCTTCTACTGTGTTCTGCTGCTTTTTGCCATCTTTTACTGTGTCACTTCCTTTTACTGTGTGTGTGTGTGTGTGTGTGTGTGTGTGTGTGTGTGTGTGTGTGTGTGTGTGTGTGTGTGTGTGACTGTGTGTGTGACTGTGTGTGTGTGTGTGTGACTGTGTGTGTGTACTGTGTGTGTAGTACCAGGCAGACATCGCCATGCTTCAGGAGAGGTTGCGGGTGGCGTCTCTACGTCAGGAGGAATGTGAGGCCAGACTGCTGGTCCAGGATCAGCAGAACCAGAGGATGTTACAGGAATACCAGGTCATATTATATAGTAATATATGATATTATTGTATATCATATCGTATAATACAATTTTATTTCAAACCTTTATTTCTTCTCGAAGAGACATTGAGGTTTCATATTAAAAACACAAAATAAAGATAAAGGAAAAGAAAATCTGTTACTTTAGATAATTAGACATTGAATAAATAGTTTGGATAATTAGACATTGAATAAATAGTTTAGATAATTACACATTTCATAAATACTTTAGTTAATTAGACATTCAATAAATAGTTAGCTGACATGGCAGAGAATCTGACAGAGAGGGAGGATGTAAACTGCCTGCGTGCCACTCACACCGGCATGCATGCATAGCGACGGGGATGCCACCCCATCTCCCCCGGTCCCGGCGGCCTGAATACTTTCGACAACAAAGTCGTGTTTCCGCGTCTCTGATTGGCCAGGTCATGTGACATGTACGCCCAATCGTGGGGCCGCACGTTTTTGGATGGTTAAGCTTAGGCGCTCTTTCGAAATTGGTTAAGGTTAGAGTTTGTCTTAGAGCATGGCGATAGAACGCCTGCCCTGATTCCAAACTCTAACCTTAACCAACTGCGAAAGAGTCGCCTAAGCTTAACCAAATCGCTGACGACACCCAAATATACATCAGTACACAATCCCCCCACAGCCCACCCCTCAGTCACATTGAATCATGCATCACCGAACTCCAAACTTGGATGACCCACAACTTCCTCAAACTGAACAGTGACAAGACTGAACTCCTCATCATTGGCACCAAAACCACCCTCACCAGATCCGGACCCATCACACTCACCATCAACGACTCCACCATCACCCCCTCCCCCCTAGTCCGCAACCTTGGTGTCCTCCTTGACCCCACCCTCTCATTTGACCCCCACGTCCGCTCCATCGTCAAAACATCCTACTTTCACCTCCGCAACATCGCAAAAATCCGTCACTGCCTCTCCCCCCCCGCTGCTGAATCCCTCATTCACGCCTTCATCTCCTCCCGCCTGGACTACTGCAACTCCCTCCTCACTGGTATCACCTCCCGCTCCCTCCATAAACTGCAAATGGTCCAAAATTCAGCCGCCCGCCTCCTCACTAACACCCGGTCCCGCGAACACATCACTCCTGTCCTCCACTCCCTCCACTGGCTCCCGATCAAACACCGCATTAACTTTAAAACACTACTCCTCACCTTCAAAGCCCTCCACAGCCTGGCCCCCCCCTACCTGACTGATCTCCTTCTCCCCTACCGCCCAACCCGTTCCCTCCGGTCCTCCTCCACTGCCTCCCTCACTGTCCCGACATCCAAGCTTAAAAACTTCGGAGATCGGGCCTTCTCTCGCACTGCACCCCGACTCTGGAACTCCCTCCCCCAGTCCATCAGAGACTCTCCTACACTCTCCACCTTCAAAGCTCGCCTCAAAACCCACCTGTTCTCCCTTGCCTTCAACCCCCCCCACCCCTAAACCCCCCCCTCCCCTCCAACCTGATCGATATGTCTCTAGTCTTTTTTTTGTGCCATCAGGCTGTCTCCCCCGTTCCCCCCATGGTCTCATGTTCCTTTGTTTTTGTTTCTTTGTTGTTTTGTTTTGTTTCTTTGCTTTCGCCTCTTTGTTTGTACCCCTGCTCCCGACTACTGTCAGCGACTTCGGGTTATTGAGAAGCGCTATATAAATTAAATTAATTATTAATTATTATTATTTATTTAACCAGTGATAAACTAGGCGTTAGGTAGTTTGCAGGCTGTTCGACCCGGAAATAGGCGCAGAACTTGCCGTCCCACGATTGGCGCACATGTCACATGACCTGGCCAATCAGAGCGCAAAACTCGAACGCGGAAACACAAATTTGTTGTCGAAAGTATACATTTACATTTACATTTACATTTAGTCATTTAGCTGACGCTTTTATCCAAAGCGACTTACAAGTTCTGTACGACAAGCCATCAGGAAGGGCACAACTCTATCAGCTGAGCAACAATGTTCATCAAAGTGTTGAGTGCTACAGTGTAGGTTAGTTTATTAGGACAAGTGCATGACAGTACGGTTAGTTAGGGTTAGATTTTTTTCTTTTTTTTTTTTTCTTTTTTTTTTTTTTTTTTAATTCAGATAATGGTTGAAGAAGTGCGTCTTTAGTCGACGGCGAAAGATTGGACGTGATTCGGCTGTCCTAACTGGGGTGGGTAGTTCATTCCACCATTGTGGGGCAAGGACTGAGAATAGGCGACTTCTGAACGGCTTCTGAAGTATAGACGCGTCCCGGCGACCTCGCCACCACAAGGAAACCAGCTAACCACACGCCACCACCCCCAAACTCCACGGCACTCCATAATGGACTGCATTTATATAGTGCTTTTATCCAAGCACTTTGGGTGAATGTGATACATACTGTAAGTTGTATTCATTCACACATTCACACACAGATGGCAGAGACAACCATGCAAGGTGCCAACCTGCTCATCGGGAGCAGTTAGGGGTTAAGTGTCTTGCTCAAGGACACTTCAACATGCAATATATATATATATATATATATATATAGTAATGTCATATATTATAATATGTCATATCATATTAAATAGTAATATTTTTTTTTTTATCCACTTTTTCTCCCATTTTCTATATTTTCTCCCATCCCAATTTCGTATCATCCAATTCAACCCTCCCCTGTCACGAACGCTGTTTCTTGCCTCCCACAAGCCGGCTGCAATGTGGACTAAGTCATACATAGCACAAGTCCCCTCCGGTACTTGAGGTAACAGCAGTCGCATCTTTTCACCTGCGCAGCTCGATCTCTCAGTGGCGAGGAGTAACGCGTGGGAGGCTCACGCTGCCCCCGACACTTCCTGATTCTACTGCGCAGGCGCACCAACCGACCTGTAGGAGTCGCTGTCCACAACGCCCGATCCCCACCCATCAGTTTCCCACCCCTTAATACGGCCAATGTGTATTAGTATGAACGACCAGCTAAACTGAAAGCAATGTGGAGCGCTGGGCTCGAACAGGCGAGCCCAGCGTCTCCGCATTCGTGGCGAGCGCCTTGCCCACTACGCCACGTAGCCGCCCTTTTAAATAGTAATATTATATAATCATATAGTATATGTGGTAGAACCGGACTCATCAATTATAATAATAATAATAATAATAATAATAATAATAATAATAATAATAATAATAATAATAATAATAATAATAATAATAATAATAATAATAATAATAATAACTTTATTTGTATAGCACTTTTCATACAGAGGTTGCCGTTCAAAGTGCTTCACAACAGTAAAAAATACAGGCATAAGCGGGCATAAAAAGATAGACAGGTAGCAAGGTATGGCAAATCACAGTGTTTCACATTAGGATCTAGCATCCCAATAGGCTCTCCGCTTACAGTTTTCAGTAGCACAAATAGTAAAAATAGTTTAAAATGATTCAGTTTAAAAATAGTCAAAAAATTATAAAATAGAACGGACATAAAAAAATACAGGCAGTGTTTCACATTAGGATCTAGCATCCTAATAGGCTCTCTATTCAGTAATACAAATAATCACAGTGTTTCACATTTGGATCTAGCAAATAA
The DNA here is from genome assembly GCF_963971535.1 of Notolepis coatsorum. Lineage (NCBI taxonomy): Eukaryota > Metazoa > Chordata > Actinopteri > Aulopiformes > Paralepididae > Notolepis > Notolepis coatsorum. The sequence continues at coordinate 17,876,132 of NC_140166.1, read as the reverse complement.
TAAAAATAGTTTAAAATGATTCAGTTTAAAAATAGTCATCAGTAAGAAGTAAAAAGTGCAATAACCGACACATGAATTTGATAGGCAGTGTATAAGAGTAGGCAGGGTAAGAATAGTGCAGGTAAATACAAGTTGTGTCAGGATATCCCTGATGTTTCCTCTTGCCACTAGGTGGTAGCAGATATCTATCAGTGAAATGCCTGAGCAAAGAGATAGGTTTTAAGCTGTCTTTTAAAGATGTCTAGCGAGTTGGCTTCCCTGATGTTTTGGGGTAGTTTGTTCCATAGTTTTGGGGCATAGTTGATAAAGGCTGCATTACCGATACTCTTTTGACTGCTTCTGGGAGCCTCTAGTAGGCCAGCAGCTGATGATCGCAGTGTTCTTGCTGGTGTGTAATTTATTAGAGTGTTGGCGATGTAGCTAGGTCCCTGTCCATTTAGAGCTTTGTATGTAAGGAGAAGGACCTTAAAGTCAATTCTAAATGTTACAGGAAGCCAGTGTAAAGCAGCTAAGACTGGACTAATGTGCTCTCTCCTTTTGGTTCTAGTTAGCAGTCGGGCTGCAGAGTTTTGGATTAGCTGAAGCCTCTCTGTGGTTTTCTTAGGGAGACCTGTGAAAAGTGCATTACAGTAGTCTAACCGGCTAGATATGAATGCATGAATTAGCTTCTCAGCATCGTTCTGATTAATAAATGGTCGTACTTTTGCTATATTTCTGAGATGGAAGAACGATGTTTTCGTCACTTTGCTAATATGAGAATTGAAGTTCAGTTCTGAATCTATGATAACCCCAAGACTAGTGACCTCAGATTTGATCCAAGGGGTTAGTCCCCCCAGGTTCTTTATTAATGTTTCTTTTTTAGTTTTGGAGCCGATAATTAGAATTTCAGTTTTGTTCTCGTTTAGTTTCAGGAAGTTCTTACTCATCCATTTATTTATTGCCAGTATAAGCAGTCTGTAATGGAGCTAATTGCTGTATCATTTGGTTCAGCAGATATGTACAGGCAGTTATGCTCGTGGACAGATCTTCATCATCAATATACATAGTACAATGTAGGTTAAATGAGCTTGGCTAAGGGGAGTGCTCTCATCCTGGCCATTAGGATGAGAAGGGAACCATTAGGATGAGGGGGAGAAGGGTAGAGAGGGGTTGGGGGTTGGCTGTCTCCAATGTGTGAGATTTAAGATATTGTTGCCAAAGGGATTATTCCACATATATCACATTATATTATAATATCATATATTATTTATAATATAGCATATTATATTATAATATCATATATTATAATATAGCACATCATATTATATTATTGTCACCATGTTTCCATGCATAATGATGTATATTATCGACCAAATTCAATAACGACAAGCGTAAAGTTTAGATATGTTGTTTATTACGTGATCAAGGTTAGATTAGGTTGTACTTGGTTAGATGTTGGCTGAGGAATTGATTTCAATGTGTTTATGGTAACAGGTGAGACTGGAGGACACTGAGAGTCGACTGAGACGACTACAAGATGACAAGGACCTGCAGATGAACAGCATCATCAGCAGGTAGAGAGAGAGCTTGTTATGTCAAGTTTCAAGTTCAAGTTTGTTTTTATTTGTCACGTATAAAGTACATGTACAGTACAGTGAAATGCTTGGTTCTGTATCAGACCCTGCGAATGTGCTTCATACAGTAAAAAGTGTATGTAAAAGAGGAATAACACTATACAATATACAATATACAAACTAAAGTACAACCTAAGTGCAATCATACAATGAAGTAAAAATGCAGACAATCTTTTTTAAAGGCAAGGTGCAAATGCAAATGAGGTATGAATGTAGTGCAAATCTCTTTAATAAATAGATACATATGATTAGTGTTAAAGTGTCTAAAGTGAGTGTTAACACTTTGAGTGCCACGCTGTTTTTGCGTGTTGTGTTGTGAGGGTGCCAGCCTTATAGTTGTTTCCGCGGTCATTTCACTATGTTTGCGAAGCTGTGTGTGTGTTCTGTATTACAGCTGTGGAGACATGGTGTGGCTCATTTTGACAAACGTTACTTGTAGTGCAAGATGGGGATAATAGTTTGTTTCCACACGCTGTAGTTTGTAGTTTATTACACGCTAAACATCGCGCATTTCCAAGATAATCCAGTCTTTTTTCATAGATCGCGAGATAAAACGTGTTATGTGCAATAAGCCCAAACCGTTCTAGCTGATCCCATGAAACCCCAAATACTCCCAAATCAAAGGTATATGACATGTATATATGTAAGTAGAAAAAGGGGGGTAACCACTGCGGTCAGACAGGTGCGTAGTCCAACATTAATTAAGTATCAAAAAATAGAGTAGGGACCGCACTCGAGGAAAGTCGTTGTTTTTATTTTAATATGCACAAGTTGTATACGCACAAAACGTTTTCAGCCATCCGGCCTTCATCAGTGTGCAATGATAGTTGTGACAAACAAAACTTAACTAGGCTGTACTTGACAACATGCAGGTGGGAACAATCAGCAATCAGGCTAGGTTGACGTCATGATCAGTGATTAGCAGGGCTAGATTGACAGGTAGATAGCATCACAGTATCACATGAATGCGTATAATGGCTATGTATGAAACAACACATATTAATACATATTACAATACAATATTTACAAGTCTGTATGGAACAAAAAACTAGTACATTAGGGGTATCAGGTTGTTAGACCGTTCATTAATCAGTGTACTAGTTATTGTTTATAGAGTAAACAACTTAGAATAGTTTTCACCTACAGTAAAGGAATGGAGCCAAATTGAACTCTTCATTCATCCCAGATGGGTACATAGATTTGAGCCGATGAATCCATACACATTCCCGTTGTAAAATAAGTTGTTCATGGTTACCACCCCTTCTATTAAGAAAAAACATCTCTAGACCTATGCACTTGAGGTCATTGATTTTATGATCCATTTTGTTAAAATGCCGTGCCACAGGGGAATTAATGTCTGCCCGCTTTATATTGCTTCTGTGTTCGTTCAATCTGATTTTTTATTTGCGGGATGTCTGTCCGATATAGTATTTTTTACATGGGCAGAATAATAAATATATTATGTGTGTGGAATTACATGTTATTAGCGATCTGATCTTGTAATTCTTCCCGTGTGGGAGTTGTGAAATGTGTTTGTTTTGATCATGTGGCTACAAGATGTACATGCTCTACATGGGAAGCTTCCATAAATAAAAGGCTCTGGCCTTGAATACGAGTCCGCTCGAACTAGGCGGTTTTATGTGTGGAGGGTGTTGGAAGCGGTCATTTAAGGTTCTATCTGATGATAGAATGTGCCAGTGTTTCATGACTGTGGACTTAATAACGGAACTAAATGGATCATAAGTAAGGACATAATTGATGGTGCCTGATGTTCTGTTTCTTTCTTCCGGAATAGTTATTTTCTTTCAATTTGATTTACAGTGGCCATGGCAGAGTTAAGACACTGCTTTGGGTAGCCCTTTTCATCAAATCTTCCCAACATCCTTTCACTTTCGGAGTGGAACTCCTCCTGAGAGCTACAGATACGTTTGAGTCTGTAAAATTTACTTACAGGCAGGCTTTTCTTTAAAGGCACCGGGTGGTGACTAGAAAACTGTAGGAGGTTGTTTTTATCCTTTGGTTTTCTGTAGATGGTTGTGGCGATTAGGTTATTAACTTTAGTTAGTTTTACATCTAGGAAGTGAATGGATTCTCGGCTCTTTTCCATGCTGAAAGTGATGGATTCTACACAAGAGTTTAAATAGGACAAGAATGATGACAGTTCTACCTCGTTCCCTGACCAGACCATGAAAATATCATCGATAAATCAAACAAAGTATTTGATATGGGGTCTATATAACGTATTGTTGTAAACGAAGTCCTCTTCGAACTTTCCCATAAATAAACACGCATATGCGCATGTGGATGGGGATCCCATAGCAGACCCATATTCCTGTTGGTAATATGTATTTTCAAACATAAATACATTTCTATTCAGTGTAAATCTCATCAGTTCCATGATAAATTCATGTGGAGGTGTTTGGTCTGGGTGTTTACCTAGGAAATGGTTCAAAGCTTCTAGACCAAGGTTATGGTTAATGTTGGAATATAACGAAGTAACGTCTAGGGTTACGAGAATATCACTGTCACCAATATTTCTGACTAAATCTAGTTTAGATAGAAAGTCAGAGGTATCTTTTATATATGAGGGAAGTTTCCAAACCAGTGGTTGGATGTGATAGTCTAGAAACTTAGAGGCATTCTCTGTGAGGGACCCTCTCCCTGAGATTATCGGTCGGAGTGGAGGGTCGTTTGGACATTTGTGCACGTTAGCTAAACCATTATGACAGGTGTGATAGGGAACTCATCCACCAGGAATTTTGCTTCTTTTGTAGTGACCCATTTATTTTCTTCAGCTCTTTTGATTATCTGTTTCAATTCTAGGTTGTAGTTATTCCTGGGATTCAGTCAAATTCTCTTATAATATTTGGTGTCAATCAACATCTCTTTTTTCACTGTATCTAGATGTATCCATTATTATTATTATTATGTATATATGTACCATCACAAAATCATCAAGGGGGGGGTCGTTTTATCGTGTTTGCCGACCATGTTTTTCGGCCGGTAAAACACAGAACTGTGATCATCATTAGAAAAACACGTTTCAGATTCGGTAAAATAGACATAGAATGTACCTTACCTTAGCCAGAAGGTATTCCAAGAAGAAGAATTCCAAGAGATCGCATCACCATCGCGATTACCATTGTATATGTCTATACACGTTTCGATGGTCAAATACGCTTATGCAACGGAATTCCGAGGCGAGCAATGTGAATTTCTGTTCAAGCGGGAGGAGGGGCCACTAACCGAGGAGAAATTAAAGTGAAGCTGACTGTCAACCCCAAGCCATTGCAGTTCAGACACGGATGATACTGCCACCTGGTGATAGTCGATCAGCATTGTAGTTCTAATGTGTGGGGACGTGCCTAAATGATGCAGATCGCTCCCGGCAGGTCTGTAGAGCGGGGATCAAAGTAAAAAGATCAAACGATCCAAAAACGTAATGTCGTTTCTGGCACTCAACGCTTGTCGGGCAAAAACGTAACATGTCGTTTTTGGCACAGATTGTGTTAAGGTGAGTGTTTGTTTAAAGTGAGTGTACGGTAGCTTGTGGGCTCAAATGCACAACACGGGAGGCAGAATACTGTTAACCATGCTTCTTGTAGGCAGAGGGGTAGAGTGGGAGCAGGTGTGGAGTCTCCATCCATCAGCGCAACTGTGCAGGGGATGTGTGAGGCAGGTATGGAGGGTTGAGCTGAAGTGCAGGGGGTGTGTGAGGCAGGTATGGAGGGTTGAGCTGAAGTGCAGGGGGTGTGTGAGGCAGGTATGGAGGGTTGAGCTGAAGTGCAGGGGGGTGTGTGAGGCAGGTATGGAGGGTTGAGCTGAAGTGCAGGGGGTGTGTGAGGCAGGTATGGAGGGTTGAGCTGAAGTGCAGGGGGGGTGTGAGGCAGGTATGGAGGGTTGAGCTGAAGTGCAGGGGGTGTGTGAGGCAGGTATGGAGGGTTGAGCTGAAGTGCAGGGGGTGTGTGAGGCAGGTATGGAGGGTTGAGCTGAAGTGCAGGGGGGGTGTGAGGCAGGTATGGAGGGTTGAGCTGAAGTGCAGGGGGTGTGTGAGGCAGGTATGGAGGGTTGAGCTGAAGTGCAGGGGGGGTGTGAGGCAGGTATGGAGGGTTGAGCTGAAGTGCAGGGGGTGTGTGAGGCAGGTATCGAGGGTTGAGCTGAAGTGCAGGGGGGTGTGAGGCAGGTATGGAGGGTTGTGGAGGTGAAGCCGTAACAGGGAGAGAGCATATCCGGATGGACGGACGAAACATTAGATTCGTTTAAATGTATTGTTGTTATACAAGTACAGAGTACAACGAAATTAAGTTGGCATCTTAAACAGAGTGCAAAGGAGCAGTAAAGTACATTGCAGTATACCGTATAACATGTGGAGTATATAAAAAAGCTATGAAGTAATTATGCAAAGCTAATTCTGAAGTCCACGATGAGCTCCTTGGTTTTCGTGGTGTTGAGGGCCCGGTTGTAGTCGGTACACCACACCACCAGGTGCTGGACCTCCTCCCTGTAGGCCTACTCATCGTTGTTTTTGATGAGGCCCACCACTGTTGTGTCATCTGCAAACTTAATTATGGTGTTGGTACCATGTATAGGAGTGCAGTCGTGGGTGAAGAGGGAGTAGAGGAGCGGGCTCAGCACACAGCCGGTGTTCAGGGTGAGGGTGGAGGAGGTGAGATCATCTATCCTAACAAACTTAGGTATGTTCGTTAGGAAGACTAGTATCCAGTTGCAAACAGAGGGGTTTGTGTCAAGGTCCTTGGTTTCCACAAGGTCACCATGTTTGGAGATGAGTTTGGAGGGGATGATTGTATTGAATGCTGAGCTGAAGTCGATGAACAGCTCCTTGGTTTTCTTGGGTGTTGAGGGCCAGGTTGTTGACGGTGAACAGGTGCAGGACCTCCTCCCTGTAGACTGTCTGTCGAGACCCACAACCGTTGTGTCGTCTGTACCAGCAGCTTTAACTCAATCAGCGCCACAGGTCTAGCCCATCTTTGTTCCTACTGTGCCACCGCTCTAAGAGATAGGGATGCGTGGCGGTGTTTGCAGGGCTATATATCTATATTCTATATTATAGCTATGGATACAATACTATGGCTCATTTGACATCAACTATCCATCGTTCAATATGTGAAAAAGAATAAATGTTTTCATGTATACGTTCGCGTGTTATACCGTGGTGAATATAAGTATAGTTTCAGAGTGATCCTGGCTAATTCCAGAAAACGGCGCTATGGAGCAATATGTGAATTTTACTAAAAGCGTTGGTGTTGCTCGCCTAGACACGCTACTATTTCCAATGTATATAATAGGTATTATGTTTCATCATGAATGCATGAAAGGGGGGGGGGGGGGTGGGGTTGTTTTTTGATGCTTTGATCGTCACCAACGGCATACATTTTGGAGTATGTTACACATGGTCGTTGCGATCGATGTGAAATCATGGTTGGATCAAAGCAGGATTGATGTCATATAGTCCTTACCTTCACTAGGAGGTACCCCAGAAAGAATATTCCAATTGTCTGATCGCGATTTCCAGTATTGGTGTCCATCGTGTCGCCAATATAATCCACCACAACACATGCATTGGACGCATTGGACGCATTTCAATGTGATCGAGTGAACCGCTCGACTCGCCTGACCAAAAAAACTGCGCCTGGAGTGAATTAAATGTAACACCGGGTGTGAAAAAAAAGGTTTCGAAGGGTGGGCGATACTGCCACCTACCAGGATGCGGCCGGTATTGCACTCTAGTGATCTCAGAGTGATTCCCTATGCCCCGAGGTCCGTGTGAGAGAAATTTATAAAAATATCGAATAAAAGAAATAACGATGAAAACCTGAACAGTTCGGGAGCTCCCGTAGCTCACCGCGTATCTCAGCGCTATTTCGGCGTCGGGGACAACCGTGCTCGTCACGGATCTGGGGTACACGAGTTCGATTCCCGGACCCGCCGTATTTTCTCAGAGTGTCTTCCCCTACTCTACATCCCATTCAACCTGTTTCTGTCGGTCATGCTTGACCAGAAAAAGCGATAAACGCTAAAAAATAAAGTAAAAAAAAAAAAAAAAAAAAACTGAACAGTTCAGTTCAGTTATTTTTTATTTCGGGCTTTGGACACATAACAACGTCCATTCCATAAATCACCAAAGTTTTACCAGCTGCTATTGCAGCATTGTCCAATTGTCCGAAAAGGGCTAGGGAGAAGCACTAGGCTTGTCGGGCCCTACCCCTGAAGACTTACGTTTCATTTTTAATTTTTTTTATTTACATACATACATAGTAGATACATATACTATTAGCGAGTTAACCCGACTATCCTCGGGTCTGGTGCTGATTGAGTTAAGCTTAACCCTTTCTGCGCCAACAACGAGTTAACTTGTTATAGCCCGCCAATCGAATTCTGCCAACAATGAGTATACTCGTTATTATGATTGTTATTTCTTTTATTCGCTATTTCCATTCATAATTCATCCTGCTGTGCTGTGGGAATGTGTGGCAATCTGTCTGAGATCGCAACGGTCCGATACTGCCGCCTGGAGGTATGCGGCCGATGTTGCACTTACTTTCTGAAGGAAGTTCGACTCTTCCAGGCGGAGTTATCTTGTAATGTGGATCAAGATACACACTCGATTGCATTGAATCGCCTTCAGGACGCCAGAATCATTATGCTTTTGGGGCTTATGGTGTGGGCCAAATGGACATACGATCTAGCAGATGGCAATCAAATAATTGGAATATTCTTTTTGCAGTCTCATCGGCCACAGGTAAGAGCAATCTAACGTTAATTTCAGCTTGATTGTCGATTGCCATCAGAGCCATCGCTCTGATCAACGTATGCTGTTGTACTAACGAATGACGTTATTGACAATCAATTAATCATAAACGACCCCCCCCCCTTTCCTGCATGCATGATGGAACATAATATACCGATCATATGCATTTGAATTTTTTATTGTAGCGTGTATAGGGACGAAATGCCAATGGATTAAGTATGATATGCGTCGCGGCCTATTACTAGCGTTCCAGGAATTATCCTAGACCACTCTAAAACTATACTTATATTCACCACGGTATGTAAGGGATAATGTATAGGTACGAGGTCATTGTCGCAAAATAATTGACCGACACAGAGTTTAGAACACAGAGGCGCAGCCGAGGTGTTTTAAACGTCAGTGAAGGTCAATTATTTTGCGACAATGACCGAGTATAGGCTATACATTATCCCGCTTATTACATGGCTAACTTACTAACAATATACCTAATTCATCGACAAGACGAGATCAAATGCAGACGCAGTTGTTCTGTGGCTCTGTCAGCCCAAATAAAGTGATTATTATTATCGGCAGCCGGCAGGTCTGTGGTCTGATTGCATGACTGAGTGCAGCTGTGCATATGCTGAGCAGCACTGATACAGTGTGTGTAGTGGGCTTGATTGGTCCAGCTGCGCACAGCGGTCATTATTGTTCGGCAGAGGTCCGTTATCGAGTAATATCGGACCTCTGACGAGCGCTATTGACCAATCACAAGCAAGCATTTCGGCGAATGTGAAAACGCCATGTAATAAAAAACGATAATGTATGGATGGAAAAAATATTCCTTTTACACATCTTGAACGATAGATACCCGATGTCAAATGGGCCATAGTATTGCATATATAGCTATAATATTTAAATAGTTATAGCCCTGCAAACAAGGTGAGCGACTCCCACCGTTTACAGTGATGGTGTCAGCTGCTAAGGATGAGGCTATTGCGTGGCAGTCATTGTGTTAATACAATTATAATAATACAAAATATTTCACAGCCTCTGATCAGCAGGTGTTTTGCACATTGTGTTGTACTTCCTGAGGCTGCATCGGAGAACAAAGACCACTGTCAAATGGTCGCTGTGTGGCATCGGCTTGTGATGCAGAGCTTGTTCTGTTTCTGCTGGCAGTGTAAACTCACTCTTGTTCATTTCTCTTAAGTTGCCTACTGCAGCTTTAAGAGCTCAACCAGGCAATTTGAGAATGAAAGAAAATGACTACAGTCCTGTGGTTTGATTTCAGTGGTGTTATTATTTTATTGATATTCTGTCAGGTTGATATTGTTATTTTATTGATGTGTTGTCAGGTTGATATTGTTATTGTATTGATGTGTTGTCAAGTTTCTGTTATTGGTCAAGGGAAGTTTGTTCCAGTTCAAAGCTCCACTGTACTTAAAGGAGCATTTACCCATGTTGGTTGAAAACCGGGGCAGGTACAAGTCCTCAATACTGGCTCTCGTCTCGTGTTGTGATGTACATCCCTGTTCATCCTAAAAACCCTCCAGAGATACTCAAGGGCCCTTGCATTGGTAATGGTGTGGACGAAGTTGAGCTGGAGTTGCACAAATTAACTTCCAGGGGGAATAACAGGTTGATGTTATTATTTAATTGTATTGATGTGTTGTCGCCCTGTTCCTCGTACCTGGCTAACTGAGTTAGGCTAACTGAGTTAGCCGGATAATTTTCAGCATAGCTTGACTTAAGCCAGACCTTTCCGTTCCCCGATGTCGGATTGTCTAAATCACCATGGTAACCGATCAGAAAGTTTGAACCTGCTCCAGAGTAGGGTTTAGTTCAGTTAGCTGGATAAACCATGGCCACACCCTCGCAAAGAAATCCCAGCTCGCTTCCTGAAATAATTCTCACAGTCTAGATCGCATTTATACCATTCTGAATTATGTTTTTGTGCTTCGTTCTTCTAGAGGGGGCTTTTGAAATGTAAAAATAATATACCTAAAATGCTGATAATAAATCATATTCAGCCTATAGATTTACTTTGTCCTAAATAATGCACGTCATATTTATACGGATACGGCGCTCGGAGTCGCGATACACACTGCATGTGGTTATTTTAATAACGGCGCATTGCAAATGTGAATCCCGCAGGGATATTTTTAATGAATGAAACCTATCGGGCATTTGGCTCTGATTAGTTTCATATTCTCTGCTGTGGATGTATTTGCTTAACGGAGCGCCCGGATTGTGTTTCATTCAAGCATACATTGCTTGTTCAAGCACTGTTATCTGATGATGAACATGTGTCACTGGTATAGGGATGCCCCCCGGACCCCGGTTTTGAACGGGAACCGGTACTATATTAGAAAATACCGGAGTATTTATAAGCTCCGACGTCCTCGGTACTGCTATCGATACTCTAGAGAAATTATTATTATTATTATTATTATTATTTAAAAGTTGCGAACGATCCTCTCTCTGTCTCTGCACGAGAAGCGAGCCGCAGCAAGCCATTACACACACGTGTCGCGAGCCACTCACACATACACGGGTAGGGACTGGAGGTGCATGTCCGTGGCTAGCTACGTTAGCTACGGAGCTAATAGTCAGTTTCAGTGTTGCTGGATGGTACACTCTAACGTTAACGTTATGCCGAGTTCATACTACACTACACGTATGAACTCGACATAGCGTTAACGTTACTCCGTTTCCATGAAGTGTTTAATTAGCAGCAATATGTTCTGTTGTTGAACATTTAACGTTAACGTGGCTAGCTACGTTAGCTACGGAGCTAATAGAGTGTAACATCCAGCAACACTGAAACTGACTAACGTTAACGTTATGCCGACTCGCCGAGTTCATACTACACTACACGTATGAACTCGACATAGCGTTAACGTTACTCCGTTTCCATGAAGTGTTTAATTAGCAACAATCTGTTCCGTTGTTGAAAATTTAACGTTAAGGTAGGTATCCGATGCACTTCCGGCGTGGACAGGAAAACGTCGTGAAATCGTTGTAGTCATTTTGTAGTCTTATTAACTAAAAGATTTTAACAAAATAAAAAGCAGCAGCACTATTGCATAACTGAGTCATGTTTGCTATGTATTTCTTTCTTTAGGGGAGTAGGACATTTGTTTCACAGTTTTAGCATGATGTTTTATAGATGGCCAGGTTAAACACAGGTTTTTGTTTTTTAAGAGGGGGCCGGGGGTTTGATTTGATTGACGTTTATTTCAAATATGCAACACAACAAACAAATATCAAGTACAGATATAGCCTTAAGCCGTTCAAATAATAATTTATAATTTTTTTTTAAATTTAAATATATTTAAATAATAATCTAAAAGAACCGATAAGAGTATCGATAAAGTACCGAACCGTTAAGCAGTATCGATAAGAGTAGTAGTATCGATAAAATCCTAACGATACCCATCCCTACACTGGTATAAACCAAAGGTTAATCAATTCAATGCATGTATGGATGATGTCCGAAACAGATTAAAACCTGATTAATAGTGAAACTGTATATAGCCTCCCTCCAAGCCTCTCTGACACGTTATTTCGGGTCGCGCCTTGAAACTTTGGGAACCATGTATTTATATTAGTGCTGTCAGGCGATTAAAATTTTTTATCTAATTAATTACAGGATTTGTAATTAATTAATCGCATTTTAATCACATAACCATTTTATGCCTGATATTTTATATTCTATAATCTATTTAATAATATAATATAATAATATTAATAATATTTCAAATTGCATGTGTCCGGATGGCAGAATTCAGTACTGTATCTACAAAACCTTCTGTTTAATCATCTTCCATCTATTAATTTGCTTAGATTTTTCAGGTCTGGTCAATTTGAGCATGGTGTTATTCACAGTCAAAGATGAAAAAAAAATTTATTGATATTCTCATTTGGTTCATTACAATTTACTCAAGCCTAGTAACAGACACAGTATTTCTGACACTGGGAATACATTCACTGAGATCCATAGATGTCCCTAGAATCGGATACCAAGAACATGCAAATGGACCATATTAACACTTTGAGCGCCACGCCGTGTTTTCCTTTTTACCCCCTTGAATGCCACGGTCCACTCCCAATGTTAACGTTAATATCGCCTAATCTATGTTTTAAATTATGGGTCTAATCTGCCCGTCGCTTATCAAAGAATCATTTTCCAGTCAGTGTTGTCGAGGCAGATTGGTTTTTTATCGCTTCATTTCCGTTTGAGAGCATTTTGAAAAGCACTCGTTTTCAGGTGAAAAACAGCCCATTCTGTGATAATCGCCTTTTACTGGAATATTCCAGAACGTTGATATTTGTCGGCCTATTTATGAATTGTTTTCAAATAAACGCTAGATGATTAATAGTATACGTGCACGCACGCACGTTCGAGCCGCGCGCTGATAATAGCTGATTTCATTTCCTCATGGATTTTACAGTGAAACAGATAGAGCACATATCACAAAAAAGCTTATATCTCCTCGAAAACGAGTCTGATTATCCTAACACTGATAACATAGATTCCTTACCTGACATCAGATGGTATCCAAATAGTATATTCCAATTCCTGATCACCATTCGAAAAAATCGATAAGTGTATAGATCTAACGTGTATACAGTAGAACTCATGATCCGCGGGGCTCAGAGGATCCAGAATGAACTCTGGTAACCCCGGCTGCATCAGTGGACTGGAAAATGTGGACTGGAATATTTTTTTTCCCCCATCCATTTTCATTGAGTCCATTCCAAAAGGGTGATTTACCATCTGGGAGATGATAGGGGGCGCTTTTTTCACATCTGATCGCCGGCAGCCCTTGGGTAGGCTAGGGTAGGCTCGCGTGATGCAATATGATTTCAGATCGCTAGAAAAAAAATTATAATAATTCCGAGAAATCTCGTGAGTGGCTTTCTACGTAACTATCGTAAACACGAGATTAGCCGTGAGTGGCTCTCAAAGTGTTAAAAACAAGTCTGTAAATGTGTATTCTACGTTCTTATGGAATAAATAAGATTTTTTTTAAATGTATATAAAATAAAATAAAAAAGTAATCAGATTACAATAACGCGTTACTTAGTAACGCGTTACTAGCATCACTGCTGACAACACATAAATAACACAATAACATCAACCTGTCAACACATCAATAAAATAATAACATCAACCTGGGCCCTATTCCTCGTACCTGGTTCAACTAAGTAGATCAAAAGTCCCAGTATCCAGATTAAATTAACCCGATGTTTGAATCCGTGCTTTCCCTGTTCCTCAAAGGCTGATTCAGTCTCATTAATTCAAACCAGACTTGATACTCAGTATAATTGCTCGCAGCCGCCTCACCTGAAAAGACAGCAGATGTCGATCGCAGAAATCCTGATTTTCTAACGGCATTGATTGATTGATTGATTTAAAACTTTATTAACAGATTGCAGAATGGGTACAATACAGTACGGCTCAATAGCATCGCCGACAAGTTAAATGCATAATCTATAGGCTAATTTTAAGTCCCTCATTACCCCAATCAATCAGATTATATTTCTTTAAATGTGCCTGCTGGCAGTAGGCTTAATGGAATGAATAATCAAATGAGATCTATTGCTAGCGAAAATAATTAGTTCAACTCTTTCAGAATAAGTAGATAAAAACAAGCCCAAAGAGTATCTAATTGATACGAATTAATAGATACTTATGAGGATATCTGTACTGTATGCGCTTAGGTATCATGTACATGAACATGGTTCCCAAAGTTTTCAAGGTGCGACACCGGAAATAACGGTGTGAGAGAGGCTTGGAGGCTATACAGTTTCACTATTAATCAGGTTTTAATCTGTTTCGGACATCATCCATACATGCATTGAATTGATTAACCTTTGGTTTATACCAGTCATGTTCATCACCCTCTTGTTCATCATCAGATAACAGTGCTTGAACAGATACATGCATTTTCTCAAATTCATTCACGTCAAACGTCAAAGGCTTGCAATTGCTCATTCACTTTTCTCAAGTCACGTCCACATCATCAAATCCGTGACAGTGATACAATTCAACAATCCACAGATTCAGATTCCTCGGAATTCACATCCACAATCCACGAGTAAAGACGCTTCAATTTATGCTTGAATGAAACACAATCCGGGCGCTCCGGTTAAGCAAATACATCCACAGCGGAGAATATGAAACGAATCAGAGCCAAATGCCTGATAGGTTTCATTCATTAAAAATATCCCCGCTGGATTCACATTCGCAATGCGCCGTTATTCAAATAACCACATTGTGTGTCGCGACATGCATTTCTTTGCGAGGGTGTGGCCATGCAGGTTATCCAGCTAACTGAACTTAACCCTGCGCTGTAGCAGGTTCAAACTTTCTGATCTGTTGCCATAGTGATTTAGACAATCCGACGTCGGGGAACGGAAAGGTCTAGTTTAAGTCAAGCTATCCTGAAAATTATCCGGCTAACTCCGTTAGCCAGGTACGAGGAACGCCCTGGTGTGTTGTCAGGTTGATGTTATTATGTTATTGATGTGTTGTCAGGTTTATGTTATTAATGTTATTTATGTGTTGTCAGGTTGATGTTATTATGTTATTGATGTGTTGTCAGGTTGATGTTATTATAATGTTACTGGTGCTTTGTCAGGTTGATGTTATTATGTTACTGGTGTGTTGTCAGGTTGATGTTATTATGTTACTGGTGTGTTGTCAGGTTGATGTTATTATGTTACTGGTGTGTTGTCAGGTTGATGTTATTAATGGTACTGGTGTGTTGTCAGGTTGATGTTATTAATGGTACTGGTGTGTTGTCAGGTTGATGTCTGTAGAAGAGGAGTTGAAGAAAGACCATTCGGACATGCAGGCTGTTGTCGACTCCAAACAGAAGATTATAGAAGCACAGGTCTGTCTTATAACCTGTCTTGTCTTTAGTTGTCTCTCTCTCTTGTCTCAGTTGAACAGTGTGTCTGCTAACAGTCTCTCTCTGTCTGTGTGTCTCTACCAGGAGAATAGGATAGTCAGTCTGGATGCTGCTAACAGTCTCTCTCTGTCTGTGTGTCTCTACCAGGAGAAGAGGATAGTCGGTCTGGATGCTGCTAACAGTCTCTCTCTGTCTGTGTGTCTCTACCAGGAGAAGAGGATAGTCGGTCTGGATGCTGCTAACAGTCTCTCTCTGTCTGTGAGTCTCTACCAGGAGAAGAGGATAGTCAGTCTGGATGCTGCTAACAGTCTCTCTCTGTCTGTGTGTCTCTACCAGGAGAAGAGGATAGTCGGTCTGGATGCTGCTAACAGTCTCTCTCTGTCTGTGTGTCTCTACCAGGAGAAGAGGATAGTCGGTCTGGATGCTGCTAACAGTCTCTCTCTGTCTGTGTGTCTCTACCAGGAGAAGAGGATAGTCGGTCTGGATGCTGCTAACAGTCTCTCTCTGTCTGTGTGTCTCTACCAGGAGAAGAGGATAGTCGGTCTGGATGCTGCTAACAGTCTCTCTCTGTCTGTGTGTCTCTACCAGGAGAAGAGGATAGTCGGTCTGGATGCTGCTAACAGTCTCTCTCTGTCTGTGTGTCTCTACCAGGAGAAGAGGATAGTCAGTCTGGATGCTGCTAACAGTCTCTCTCTGTCTGTGTGTCTCTACCAGGAGAAGAGGATAGTCGGTCTGGATGCTGCTAACAGTCTCTCTCTGTCTGTGTGTCTCTACCAGGAGAAGAGGATAGTCGGTCTGGATGCTGCTAACAGTCTCTCTCTGTCTGTGTGTCTCTACCAGGAGAAGAGGATAGTCGGTCTGGATGCTGCTAACAGTCTCTCTCTGTCTGTGTGTCTCTACCAGGAGAAGAGGATAGTCGGTCTGGATGCTGCTAACAGTCTCTCTCTGTCTGTGTGTCTCTACCAGGAGAAGAGGATAGTTGGTCTGGATGCTGCTAACAGTCTCTCTCTGTCTGTGTGTCTCTACCAGGAGAAGAGGATAGTCGGCCTGGATGCTGCTAACAGTCTCTCTCTGTCTGTGTGTCTCTACCAGGAGAAGAGGATAGTCGGTCTGGATGCTGCTAACAGTCTCTCTCTGTCTGTGTGTCTCTACCAGGAGAAGAGGATAGTCGGCCTGGATGCTGCTAACAGTCTCTCTCTGTCTGTGTGTCTCTACCAGGAGAAGAGGATAGTCGGTCTGGATGCTGCTAACAGTCTCTCTCTGTCTGTGTGTCTCTACCAGGAGAAGAGGATAGTCGGCCTGGATGCTGCTAACAGTCTCTCTCTGTCTGTGTGTCTCTACCAGGAGAAGAGGATAGTCGGTCTGGATGCTGCTAACAGTCTCTCTCTGTCTGTGTGTCTCTACCAGGAGAAGAGGATAGTCGGTCTGGATGCTGCTAACAGTCTCTCTCTGTCTGTGTGTCTCTACCAGGAGAAGAGGATAGTCGGCCTGGATGCTGCTAACAGTCTCTCTCTGTCTGTGTGTCTCTACCAGGAGAAGAGGATAGTCGGTCTGGATGCTGCTAACAGTCTCTCTCTGTCTGTGTGTCTCTACCAGGAGAAGAGGATAGTCGGTCTGGATTCCGCCAACAGTCGTCT
Organism: Notolepis coatsorum; assembly: GCF_963971535.1. Taxonomy (NCBI): domain Eukaryota; kingdom Metazoa; phylum Chordata; class Actinopteri; order Aulopiformes; family Paralepididae; genus Notolepis; species Notolepis coatsorum. Next base: position 17,859,211 of record NC_140166.1, on the reverse strand, counting down.
GATGGCGGCACTGACACAGCTTAAGGAACGCTATGCCATCACATCCCAGCGCAACGGCCTATCGCCTAGCAACACATCCGCCATGTCGCCTAGCAACTCCTCCGCCCTGCAGATCACAGAGAACGGAGAGTTCAGGAACACCAGTAACTGTTAGGGCCCCCTGCCGACCCAGGAGCCTGATTGGATGGGAAGGATCGGACATATTATTGGACATCAGGAAGTGATGGGGGAGGGGTCCAAAATTGTAAAGAACCAATCAACACTGAGCACATTAAAGCTGACAGTAAGACTAGCCTATTTGACTGGTTGGACCCTAACCCTTGCCACCTGCCTGCGGCTACCCTGACCCCACTCTGTACTGGAGCTAACCAGACTGACCCAACATCATGCTAGCCCTGCCTAGCCTCACTCATTCCTGCCCATCTACCTAGCCCCACCTAACTCTACCTAGCCCTGTCTACCTCTACGTAGCCCCGTCTACCTCTACGTAGCCCCGTCTAACTCTACCTAGCCCTGTCTAACTCTACCTAGCCCCGTCTACCTCTACCTAGCCCCACCTAACTCTACCTAGCCCTGTCTACCTCTACGTAGCCCTGTCTAACTCTACTTAGCCCTGTCTAACTCTACGTAGCCCTGTCTAACTCTACCTAGCCCTGTCTACCTCTACGTAGCCCTGTCTAACTCTACTTAGCCCTGTCTAACTCTACGTAGCCCCGTCTAACTCTACCTAGCCCTGTCTACCTCTACCTAGCCCTGTCTAACTCTACGTAGCCCTGTCTAACTCTACCTAGCCCCGTCTACCTCTACCTAGCCCTGTCTAACTCTACCTAGCCCTGTCTAACTCTACCTAGCCCTGTCTACCTCTATCTAGCCCTGTCTAACTCTACCTAGCCCTGTCTAACTCTACCTAGCCCTGTCTACCTCTACGTAGCCCTGTCTAACTCTACGTAGCCCTGTCTAACTCTACCTAGCCCTGTCTACCTCTACGTAGCCCCACCTAACTACCTAGCCCTGTCTACCTCTACGTAGCCCCACCTAACTACCTAGCCCTGTCTAACTCTACCTAGCCCTGTCTACCTCTATCTAGCCCTGTCTAACTCTACGTAGCCCTGTCTAACTCTACGTAGCCCTGTCTAACTCTACCTAGCCCTGTCTAACTCTACGTAGCCCTGTCTAACTCTACCTAGCCCTGTCTACCTCTACGTAGCCCCACCTAACTACCTAGCCCTGTCTACCTCTACGTAGCCCCACCTAACTACCTAGCCCTGTCTAACTCTACCTAGCCCTGTCTAACTCTACCTAGCCCTGTCTAACTCTACCTAGCCCTGTCTACCTCTACCTAGCCCTGTCTAACTCTACGTAGCCCTGTCTAACTCTACGTAGCCCTGTCTAACTCTACCTAGCCCTGTCTACCTCTACGTAGCCCTGTCTAACTCTACCTAGCCCTGTCTAACTCTACCTAGCCCTGTCTAACTCTACGTAGCCCTGTCTAACTCTACGTAGCCCTGTCTAACTCTACCTAGCCCTGTCTAACTCTACGTAGCCCTGTATAACTCTACGTAGCCCTGTCTAACTCTACGTAGCCCTGTCTAACTCTACGTAGCCCCGTCTAACTCTACCTAGCCCTGTCTACCTCTACGTAGCCCCGTCTAACTCTACCTAGCCCTGTCTACCTCTACGTAGCCCTGTCTAACTCTACGTAGCCCTGTCTAACTCTACCTAGCCCTGTCTAACTCTACCTAGCCCTGTCTAACTCTACCTAGCCCTGTCTACCTCTACCTAGCCCTGTCTAACTCTACCTAGCCCTGTCTACCTCTACCTAGCCCTGTCTAACTCTACCTAGCCCTGTCTAACTCTACCTAGCCCTGTCTAACTCTACCTAGCCCTGTCTAACTCTACGTAGCCCTGTCTAACTCTACCTAGCCCTGTCTAACTCTACGTAGCCCTGTCTAACTCTACGTAGCCCTGTCTAACTCTACCTAGCCCTGTCTACCTCTACGTAGCCCCACCTAACTACCTAGCCCTGTCTAACTCTACCTAGCCCTGTCTACCTCTACGTAGCCCTGTCTAACTCTACCTAGCCCTGTCTACCTCTACCTAGCCCTGTCTAACTCTACCTAGCCCTGTCTAACTCTACCTAGCCCTGTCTACCTCTACGTAGCCCTGTCTAACTCTACCTAGCCCTGTCTAACTCTACGTAGCCCTGTCTAACTCTACCTAGCCCTGTCTAACTCTACCTAGCCCTGTCTACCTCTACGTAGCCCTGTCTAACTCTACCTACAGTAGCCCTGTCTAACTCTACCTAGCCCTGTCTACCTCTACGTAGCCCTGTCTAACTCTACCTAGCCCTGTCTACCTCTACGTAGCCCTGTCTACCTCTACCTACAGTAGCCCTGTCTACCTCTATGTAGCCCTGTCTAACTCTACCTAGCCCTGTCTAACTCTACCTAGCCCTGTCTACCTCTACGTAGCCCTGTCTAACTCTACCTAGCCCTGTCTAACTCTACCTAGCCCTGTCTAACTCTACGTAGCCCTGTCTAACTCTACGTAGCCCTGTCTAACTCTACCTAGCCCTGTCTAACTCTATGTAGCCCTGTCTAACTCTACGTAGCCCTGTCTAACTCTACCTAGCCCTGTCTACCTCTACGTAGCCCCACCTAACTACCTAGCCCTGTCTAACTCTACCTAGCCCTGTCTACCTCTACGTAGCCCTGTCTAACTCTACCTAGCCCTGTCTACCTCTACCTAGCCCTGTCTACCTCTACGTAGCCCTGTCTAACTCTACCTACAGTAGCCCTGTCTAACTCTACCTAGCCCTGTCTAACTCTACGTAGCCCTGTCTAACTCTACCTAGCCCTGTCTAACTCTACCTAGCCCTGTCTACCTCTACGTAGCCCTGTCTAACTCTACCTACAGTAGCCCTGTCTAACTCTACCTAGCCCTGTCTACCTCTACGTAGCCCTGTCTACCTCTACCTACAGTAGCCCTGTCTACCTCTACGTAGCCCTGTCTACCTCTACGTAGCCCTGTCTAACTCTACCTAGCCCTGTCTACCTCTACGTAGCCCTGTCTACCTCTACGTAGCCCTGTCTAACTCTACCTAGCCCTGTCTAACTCTACCTAGCCCTGTCTAACTCTACCTAACCCCGTCTAACTCTACCTAGCCCTGTCTAACTCTACCTAACCCCGTCTAACTCTACCTAACCCCGTCGAACTCTACCTAGCGCCACCTATCTCTACCTTGCCCCACCTAAACTCATCCAACTGGGTCCACCAAACTGTTCTCTGGTCCTTGGAGACTTCCAGGGACCCATTGGACTACACTGGGCACAGCCCCCGGGCCCCTATAGCTTCTATAGCCCCTGACTACTGTCCCATTACTTTAATCTAAATGTACCCTACGTTAACCCTTACCCTGCAGACACCTTTAACCCATTACCATAACCCCTGGAACGGGATAGAAGAATGGTCAGATGTGAGGCATACAGTATTTTTACACTAGAGCAAACACACCAAGCGCAAGGTTTTTTATAATGTATTCTCTGATCCCTTTGAGTGAATCTCCCACTGTATTTCTATGGAGTCTGCATCTGTCCCGACCTATTTGTAACTCTACCTAGCCCCACCCAACTATCTACCCGCTGCATCCCTACCTAGCCCCACCCAACTATCTACCCACTGCATCCCTACCTAGCCCCACCCAACTATCTACCCGCTGCATCCCTACCTAGCCCCACCCAACTCTATCTACCCCTTCCATCCCTACCTAGCCCCACCCAATTATCTACCCGCTGCATCCCTACCTAGCCCCACCCAACTCTATCTACCCCCTCCATCCCTACCTAGCCCCACCCAATTATCTACCCGCTGCATCCCTACCTAGCCCCACCCAACTCTACCTAGCCCCACCATCCCTACTTAGCCCCTCCATTCCTACCTAGCCCCGTCCAACTTTATCTACCCCCTTATCCTTACCTCTTGCACTGAGAAAAAAGGTGGATTTTATTTCTACTCTTCCATGAGCTGCATTAGGCTGGTCCAGTGAAGCAGGTGTTAATACTGGGTTCAGTAAAGTAAGTGTTAATACTGGGCTGGTCCAGTGAAGCAGGTGTTAATACTGGGATCAGTAAAGTAAGTGTTAATACTGGGTCCAGTGAAGTAGGTGTTAATACTGGGTTCAGTGAAGTAGGTGTTAATACTGGGTTCAGTGAAGTAGGTGTTAATACTGGGTTCAGTGAAGTAGGTGTTAATACTGGGTTCAGTGAAGCAGGTGTTAATACTGGGTTCAGTGAAGTAGGCGTTAATACTGGGTTCAGTAAAGTAAGTGTTAATACTGGGTTCAGTGAAGTAGGTGTTAATACTGGGTTCAGTGAAGTAGGTGTTAATACTGGGTTCAGTGAAGCAGGTGTTAATACTGGGTCCAGTGAAGTAGGTGTTAATACTGGGTTCAGTAAAGTAGGTGTTAATACTGGGTTCAGTGAAGCAGGTGTTAATACTGGGTTCAGTGAAGTAGGTGTTAATACTGGGTTCAGTGAAGTAGGTGTTAATACTGGGTTCAGTGAAGTAGGTGTTAATACTGGGTTCAGTGAAGCAGGTGTTAATACTGGGTTCAGTGAAGTAGGTGTTAATACTGGGTTCAGTGAAGTAGGTGTTAATACTGGGTTCAGTGAAGTAGGTGTTAATACTGGGTTCAGTGAAGTAGGTGTTAATACTGGGTTCAGTGAAGCAGGTGTTAATACTGGGTTCAGTAAAGTAAGTGTTAATACTGGGCTGGTCCAGTGAAGCAGGTGTTAATACTGGGATCAGTAAAGTAAGTGTTAATACTGGGTCCAGTGAAGTAGGTGTTAATACTGGGTTCAGTGAAGTAGGTGTTAATACTGGGTTCAGTGAAGTAGGTGTTAATACTGGGTTCAGTGAAGTAAGTGTTAATACTGGGTCCAGTGAAGTAGGTGTTAATACTGGGTTCAGTGAAGTAGGTGTTAATACTGGGTTCAGTGAAGTAGGTGTTAATACTGGGTTCAGTGAAGTAAGTGTTAATACTGGGTTCAGTGAAGTAGGTGTTAATACTGGGTTCAGTGAAGTAGGTGTTAATACTGGGTTCAGTAAAGTAAGTGTTAATACTGGGTTCAGTGAAGTAGGTGTTAATACTGGGTTCAGTGAAGTAGGTGTTAATACTGGGTTCAGTGAAGTAGGTGTTAATACTGGGTTCAGTGAAGCAGGTGTTAATACTGGGTCCAGTGAAGTAGGTGTTAATACTGGGTTCAGTGAAGTAGGTGTTAATACTGGGTTCAGTGAAGTAGGTGTTAATACTGGGTTCAGTGAAGCAGGTGTTAATACTGGGTTCAGTGAAGTAGGTGTTAATACTGGGTTCAGTGAAGTAGGTGTTAATACTGGGTTCAGTGAAGTAGGTGTTAATACTGGGTTCAGTGAAGTAGGTGTTAATACTGGGTTCAGTGAAGCAGGTGTTAATACTGGGTTCAGTAAAGTAAGTGTTAATACTGGGTCCAGTGAAGCAGGTGTTAATACTGGGTCCAGTGAAGTAGGTGTTAATACTGGGTTCAGTGAAGTAGGTGTTAATACTGGGTTCAGTGAAGTAGGCGTTAATACTGGGTTCAGTAAAGTAAGTGTTAATACTGGGTTCAGTGAAGTAGGTGTTAATACTGGGTTCAGTGAAGTAGGTGTTAATACTGGGTTCAGTGAAGCAGGTGTTAATACTGGGTCCAGTGAAGTAGGTGTTAATACTGGGTTCAGTGAAGTAGGTGTTAATACTGGGTTCAGTGAAGTAGGTGTTAATACTGGGTTCAGTGAAGCAGGTGTTAATACTGGGTTCAGTGAAGTAGGTGTTAATACTGGGTTCAGTAAAGTAAGTGTTAATACTGGGTTCAGTAAAGTAAGTGTTAATACTGGGCTGGTTCACTGAAGTAGGTGTTAATACTGGGTTCAGTGAAGCAGGTGTTAATACTGGGTTCAGTAAAGTAGGTGTTAATACTGGGTTCAGTAAAGTAAGTGTTAATACTGGGCTGGTCCAGTGAAGCAGGTGTTAATACTGGGTTCAGTAAAGTAAGTGTTAATACTGGGCTGGTTCACTGAAGTAGGTGTTAATACTGGGTTCAGTGAAGCAGGTGTTAATACTGGGTTCAGTGAAGCAGGTGTTAATATGTGTCCAGTGAAGCAGGTGTTAATACTGGTTAATAGCTAACTACCTCACTGTAGAACTGAACAGCCACATGACTGTTCTAGCCCTAACTAACTCGCTGTATAACTGAACAGCCACAACACTGTTCTAACCCTAACTAACTTGCTGTATAACTGAACAGCCACAACACTGTTCTAACCCTAACTAACTTGCTGTATAACTGAACAGCCACAACACTGTTCTAACCCTAACTAACTCGCTGTATAACTGAACAGCAACAGGACTGTTCTAACCCTAACTAACTCGCTGTAGAACTGAACAGCAACAGGACTGTTCTAACCCTAACTAACTCACTGTAGAACTGAACAGCCACAGGACTGTTCTTTGTCTTGGTCTTTATAGATCTGGTTGATCCACAGTAGCCATGTAGATGGGTGTTCCATAGTAACCATGGGGATGGTTGTCCCATAATAACCAAGGTGATGGTTATTCCATAGTTACCAATGTGATGGTTGTTCCATAGTTACCATAGAGATGGTTGTTCTATTACCATGGCGATGGTTCTTCTAACCAGGGTTGAGTAGAACTCCAGAAGGATGTGACCAAACTGTCACTGGGTTTACATGCATATTAATACTCAAATATTAAGCTGAATATTACAATATTGTTGACTCGTTGAAACACAATATATAAACACACACCTTATCCCGAATAAGATCTTAACCAGGATGTTAGCTAGTATCTGGAATATTAATGTGTATATATATATACAGCTTATCCTGAATAAGATCTTAACCAGGATATTAGCTAGTATCTTGAATATAAGTGAATTAATTAATTTAGCAGCTCAGTAGACCACCAGAAGAATGATACCATGTACTTGATTGTGTGCTTCCAGCAATATGGCTTTAAAATCATTTTGAACATTTCTTCCCAACCCTGACCTTGACCTAACCCTAACCCAACCCTGACTCACACCTTCATGAGAAATGGTCCCAATCAAGAAGTGAAATTGTTACTTTTGTTGGCAGTTCATTGGTTTTGTTCTGCATTACCACTTGACAAATGAACCAACCTTCCCCATGAAGCTGTTTATAGGATAACGTTTTATCATATATCACACATCAAAACAGAATGTGTAATTTCCTTATGCTAAAAGATGCTATTTACGTCCAATGAAAAATTATAAATGTGGAAAGATTTCAACAAAAAATCTGCTTCTTTAAATGCATAATTTATTGTTTGTTTTCTCACTTTCTGTCCGATTGCTTTCTCATTTCAAATGTACTGTATGCCTAACACCCATAGGTTCACTAAGCAGACTGAGACCACCATGTGCAGCCTACGCAGGGTAAAGGTTAGATTAGGAGGACCAGGGTAAAGGTTAGATTAGGAGGACCAGGGTAAAGGTTAGATTAGGAGGATCAGGGTAAAGGTTAGATTAGGAGGACCAGGGTAAAGGTTAGATTAGGAGGACCAGGGTAAAGGTTAGATTAGGAGGACCAGGGTAAAGGTTAGATTAGGAGGACCAGAGGGCGGCTACGTGGTGCAGTGGGCAAGGCGCTCACCACGAACACTGGAGATGCTGGGTTCGCCTGTTCGAGCCCAGCGCTCCACATTGCTTTCAGTTTAGCTGGTCGTCCGTACTAATACACATTGGCAGTATTAGGGGGTGGGAAACTGATGGGTGGGGATCGGGCGTTGTGGACAGCGACTCCTACAGGTCAGTTGGTGCGCCTGCGCAGTAGAATCAGGAAGCGATGGGGGCAGCGCCCCTCCAAAGCGCAGACCCCTGACGCTGAAAGATCGCGCCGCGCAGGTGAAAAGATGCGACTGCTGTTACCTCCAGTATCGGAGGGGACTCGTGCTATGTATGACTTAGTCCACATTGCAGCCGGCTTGTGGGAGGCAAGAAACAGCGTTCGAGACAGGGGAGGGTTGAATTGGATGATACGAAATTGGGATGGGAGAAAAAATAGAAAATGGGAGAAAAAGTGGATAAAAAAAAAAAAGATTAGGAGGACCAGGGTAAAGGTTAGATTAGGAGGACCAGGGTAAAACTTAGATTAGGAGGACCAGGGTAAATCTTAGATTAGGAGGACCAGGGTAAATCTTAGATTAGGAGGACCAGGGTAAAGCTTAGATTACCAGGACCAGGGTAGAATAGAATAGAAATACTTTAATCATCCCGAGGGAAATTTGACACTACAAACACTACTACTCTCACATTAAACATTTAGACAGAACAAAGTCACAAATAAGAATAACAAAACAGGGGGAGCTCCCGTAGCTCACCGCGTATCTCGGCGCCATTTCGGCGTCGGGGACAACCGTGCTCGTCACGGATCTGGGGTACACGAGTTCGACTCCCGGACTCGCCGTATTTTCTCAGAGTGTCTTCCCCTGATCTATATCCCATTCAACCTGTTTCTGTCGGTCATGCTTGACCAGGAAAAGCGATAAACGCTAAAAAATGAAGTTTAAAAAAAAAAAGAATAACAAAACAAATTGCCTAAGAATAAGAATAGAATAAAATATACAGTAAAAATATACAGAAGTCTACAGGAGTCTACAGTAAGTGTAATATTGAACAGTGTTGTTTTAAAAGTAAAAGTCCAGGAAGATGGTAACTGTCACCCTGTGCTCAGTGATGCAGTGAGGCACATTGATGCATTGTAAAGTCTGATGGCTGTCGGAATGAAGGACTTCCTGTGCGTGTCCTAATCACCACAACGTATCAGGAAATACCCCAAAGAACCTCAAAGTTCCCCAAAGTATACCTCAATGTACCACAAAATACTGGCTCAGAGGTAGAGCAGGTCAACTAATGATCATATGGTCAATGGTTTGGTCAGTGGTTTGAATCCCATCTCCTTCTGTTCACATGCCGAAGCGTCCTTGGGCAAGACACTGAACCCCAAATTGCTCCCAATGAGTCTGGCTGCCATTGCTCTGTGAGTGCATGTGTGAATTGGTGAAGGAGAGGCTATTATAAAGCTCTTTGTGCCGGTAGGAAAGCGCTATACATGTGCAGTCCATTTCCCATTCCCAAAGTACCACATATTTTCAAAACAAATGTTTATTTTAATATATTATAAATTATAATATTCAAATGTAATAACATCTGTATTGAACACTGAACAAACGGTATACATTTTTATTTATCAAATTGTTTTATTTTCAATTTTCAACAATAACAACACAACATCAACAACAATAATAACAGAACAGTATAAACATTTTGAACAAATTCCAGTAATGAAAGAGACAACAATACATGACAACATACTGTAACGGGACACTGTAACTGTGTCATTATATTACATTACAAAAAAAAACATTATATAAAAACGAAATCAAATCTCTTATGAGCATGCATGAACATACCTTCACTATTCAGTGAAGAAGACTTTCCAAGACTTCCAACCAGAAAACGTGCAAACACTGAAGACAACCATGACACAACTAAGACAACAATTAAAGTCAATGACAAAAGGAAGTGTGATCCTGACCTCCAAGACAACATGGTTAAACACTTTAAGGACCGTCCACGTACAGTATATATACGTGTTTCGGTGCCATGCGTTGTGGACCAGAGGCACGTATATAGCCGTGGCATTTGTTATTGCTGTTATTCCATTTTAATAACCGGCTCAAGGTCGTCGACCGGCTCTGCAGATCTACCCTAGTCTGTGGAATCGAGAACATGCAATACCGGCCAGATCCTCTTAGGGGTGCCATCGCTCCACTGCAGTATGCCCTGTGGGCGAATGAAAAACAATTTTTTTTTCATTCAGTTTCATCGTAGCCGGATCCTGAACCAACACAATGCACCGTGGATTACGTTTCGAATCGCAGATTTCACCATGGAATAATGGGATTTATCATCAGCCAATGGACATATCGATCTACCAGATGCCGATCGATAACGGGGAAATGCCCGGGGGTATCCCACGGGCTCACGGTAAGACCTTTTTCACCTAAATTACAGCCGGATCAGAGCTTGCTGTGACACGCAAGCAGTCGATCAGTGAATGTGGCTAGTTACACGGACACTGTATTGGTAATCAATAATACTAAACGACGTCCCCCGCCCCCCCCCCCCCTTCATGCATACATGCTCTGGGACAGCCCGGATCATATGCAGTTTGTGTTATTTCTTTAGCATATATAAAACGGAAATGCCGTTGAATATAACGTTAGTAGCTATTAGCTCCATAACTAGCTTTCCAGAAAATATATGAGACAAAATCTGCGATAAAGCTTATATTCACAGCGCTATAAAATGACAACCTACCGATGCATTTTATTTTTCTTTAAGCCATTTTGAAGGGATGGTTTATGAACTCAATTGACAATGAGAATGGACAGATAGCAAAACTATAAAGCATAGATATAGTTGTACAAAAACCCACATGTTTGTTTACATTCCCTGGTCCTCAACCACTATATTAGACGCATCCCATCGGTCGCCAAAGTGTTTTAACGTAAACAATTTCAGACAAGATGATGACAACAACAACTATGATTCACTATTCTCTGAAGACTTTCCCAGGCTTCCAAACAGAAATTATTGTTGAAAATTGAAAATATAAAAGATTTGATCAAAAGAAAAAGGTTATACTGTTTGTTCAGTGTTCAATACAGATGTTATTACATTTGGAGATTATAATATATTAAAATAAACATTTGTTTTGAAAATATGTGGTACTTTAGGAATGGGAAATGGACTGCACATATATAGCGCTTTCCTACCTGCACAAAGAGCTTTATAATTGCCTCTCCTTCACCAATTCACACATGCACTCACAGAGCAATGGCAGCCAGATGCCATGCAAGGTGCTAGCCTGCTCATTGGGAGCAATTTGGGGTTCAGTGTCTTGCCCAAGGACAACAGAAGGAGCTAGTATTCAAACCACTGACCATATGATCATTATTTTGTGGTACATTGAGGTATTGGTATATTTTGGGGAACTTTGAGGTTCTTTGGGGTATTTCGTGATACTTTGTGGTATACTTTCGGGTATTTTGGGGTATTTTCTGGTACTTTGTGGTGATTAGTAGGACCCTCCTGTGCCGTTCAGTGCTACATTTAGGGAGTGTTAGCCTAGCACTGAACATGCTCCTCCTGTCGGCCAAGTCTGTGTATAGTGGGTGGGAGGGGTTTTCCCTGATGGCCTGGAGCTTAGCAAGGCTCCTCCTCTCCGCCACCACCGCTAGCGTCCAGCTCCACCCCAACCACGCTACTGGCCTTCCTGACCAGCTTATCCAGCCTGTTTGCGTCCCCTGCTCTCAGTCCGCTGCCCCAGCAGGTCACAGCATACAAGAAGGCGCCCGCCACCAACGACTCATAGAACATCCTCAACATCCTTGTACAGACATTGAAGGATCTCAGCCTTCTGAGGAAGTAGAGCCGGCTCTGGCCCTTCTTGTAGAGTGCCTCTGTGTGTTTTGACCCGTTCAATTTGTTGTCGATGTGCACACCGAGGTATTTGTAATCCTCAACCATGTCCACATCGAGTCCCCTGATGGAAACGGGGGTAACAGGTTGTTAGATTCTGATCAATCAGCCAGTATCACGTCTTCTTGTGTTATAATCTCTCCATCCACTCCCTCTGCGTTGTGTAATTTTAATGATCCTGATGTCTCCTATACTGGCTGTACAATCCTTATCTCTCCCCATTAGTGCAATCCGCAACCGTAGTAATTCTCCACCTTCGTAAGAATTCGACACTCGACACAGCGTAATACCTTACAAGGAGAAGCGTTGTTTCTTTTCATGAACAGAAACCTCATAATCAGATCGGAACCAATTCGTATTGTCCTTGTAAGATCTATTCTAATGATCTTTCGGTGTGTTCAGTCTATCGTCCTTCTGCTATTCAGTCTAATAGTGGTCAGGCCTGGTCGTTATGTTAGCCGAAGCTAATGATGATGTGGCCTCCTTCCTCCCCCCCCCCCTCTCCGTGATGAGGAGGGAGTCTCTTCTGTGTGATCTCAGTCCTAGTCAGATTGTAGTCTGCCCTTAGTCGCTCTTGGTCTGGCTTACACCCGGAAGGAACTTGCTTTTCTATATTCTCGCCATAGCAACGACGGCCCGCCACTCTTCTGGTTGTCAGGTGCCGCTGCCATGACAACCGCGTTTAACCTTTAGACACATTCTAAACGTTTCATTACCGTTTCATTAATGATGAACCTCTCTCCGCTCTGCTCTCTGTGCCTGCTGTTATCAATGTTGATGTACTGGGGAATTCAAAACATTCTGCTGGCTGCTAAACATTCTGCTGGCTCCTGCCTCTGAACCGAGCGTTCTACCACCGTCTGCTAAGGCAAGCCATGCACATTTCGACCTCTCTGACCCCGGCCCCTTTAGATGCGGTCATCTCCCCCCAATCTATACAGCACATACATTGAAAACCACCACCGATTTCTTTCAAGGTGCACTCCTCCTCCTCCCCAGCTCCATAACCAGTTCCCTGGGCTTCGCCACATTTAGCTGCAGGTGGTTTTTAATCGCACCATGTGACGAAGTCCACTACCAGTTCCCGGTATTCCCTCTCATCACCGTCCTTTATACATCCCACTATCGGAGTCATCAGAAAACTTCTGAAGGTAGCAGGACTCTGACCGATAGTGGAAGCCGTTGGTGTAGACGGTGAAGAGGAAGGGAGAGAGGACTAAAGGTTAGATTAGGAGGACCAGGGTAAAGGTTAGATTAGGAGGACCAGAGTAATGGTTAGGTGCCTTGCTCAGGGCAGTATTGGGCACAGTTGGGCCCAAGTATGGTACCAGCCACCACTGGACTTGATGGCCTTCCTCACCAAGCAGCCCTTTCTCCAAGTCTGTCTGGGCAGTCAGTTAAACTAGACAGAATCAAACTGGATTAACTTCAGTTTGTTTCGTATATGGAAACACAATACATTCATCTCCTGATGACTGTGTTTTATTCAAATGTATTAATAGGGTTGGGGGGGGGTCAAAACCCCTCCTAGTGCTGCCTCTGAGCAAGGCGCCTAACCTCCACTTAGATGTGTGAAAACCTTTGCACTATGACCTCTTTTCAAAAGTAATTTTATTGTCTGAGTGGAGAGTGAGCCTGGAGATATGAGAAGCTGATATAAGATGTTTGTCTTCCTGTCACTTGGCGGGGGGGGGTTGTACGGTTCTTCTGGCCTTTCTAAACTCATCTCTCCACACTCTGTTTAGTTCAGGTGCACAAGAATACCTTTCTCCATTATTTAGAGGAAACCTAGACTCAATCTGCCTCTCGTCTGACATACTAATTAATCACACTAACCAAGTTCTCAGCTGGGTTAGGGTTAATGCTGCAGGTCAATCCAATGGGGCAACTCCACACTAACATTTAAGAACATTAAAGTGACTGTGTGAATTTTTTGTGCCACTAGATGTCGCACTACTGGATTTCATAGGGATCGAACTAAGTTCGACTTCCCTCTCTGGTTAATACAATATCCAAGTTGAATATGCTGTTTCAAAGATTTAGACTAAATCAGATTATATTTATTATCACGGGTACACTTGGAAGTTAGAAGTTAGTTTTGGTCATTCATATGTAACAGAATATTCTGTTGGTATTGATTTCAAGATCTATTCAAGATCTATCAAGACTTCAAGATCTATTTTGTGATTAGAAAAAAGCCTTGGGAAGTTATCTTAGATTCTACCTGTCCTGTTGGTGAGGAGAGGACACAATATACCACAACTGTGCTACACTACACCGTTTTTCTACTCTGATCTACTGGACTGTAGAGTGGTCTCTTCTACTGTTCTCTGTTCTACTGGACTGTAGAGTAGTCTCTTCTACTGTTCTACTGGACTGTAAAGTAGTCTCGTCTACTCTGTTATAATCTGTATGGTTCCGTTTTACTTTGTTCTACTCATTTATGATCTACTCTACTGTATTCTACCCTGTTCTGTTGTAATGTGATTTCTTTTTTTAATATCCAGATAATGTCAACCTGTTGTAGTATATACTACTGTTCAACCTGTTGTAGTATATACTACTGTTCAACCTGTTGTAGTATATACTGCTGTTCAATCTGTTTATGGGATGTTTAAAACTGTAAAAAAAGAAAAGTGTTATTTATTAAGCTATTGTTATTTATATGGTTGCTATGTTCCAATAAAGCACTGTTGTCTCAAGTGGTGACTGTAATAACTAATGAGATTTGTAAAATATTGAGAGTTAATGATTTTAAATGAGTCCTCCAGTGAGGGCGGAGCCAGGCGTTCATGGGGTGAGACGTGTTTCACGGGAGCTCCCAATTATCGTGCGGAAAACACTGTCACCCCACTAGTCTTTATTTTATTTTTATTTCTTATTGATCTTTTTGTTAAGTGGTCGAGCATCTACTACTTTCATCAACCTTTTTTCGACTTTTCGTGATGTCGAAGCCGGGAACCAGAGCCAACAACGCTTCAGCCGACAAAATGGCACCGGGCCCGTCCTCGCTTTCGCCTGAGATAAGTGAGATTCTCTCGGTCGTGACCAAACTCCATGCGGACTTTGAGGTACGCTTCGCCGATGCACAAATGAAAGCGCAGGCGGAACTTTTTGATACCTTTCGTCGGGCAATGTCGGAGGAGATCGGGCTGGCGGTGGGCCCGTTGAGAGAAAAGATGGAGTCACTACACGCTGCCACCACAGCTAACGCTAACGAAGTAGCCTCGCTAACGGCTGAGGCCTCTCAACAAGGCGAGAGGGTGGCGGGTCTAGAGAGCTCCCTGCTGGCTGCACAGGCTGACGTCGGCAAACTATAGTCGGTAATTGTGGAATTGCAGTCCAGGGAGAGACGATACAACATCAGGATTGTTGGTGTACCGGAGGGCAGTGAGGGAGGACGTCTCTCGGAGAACATGCCGGAGCTGCTGCAGAGGATACTGGGGAAGGAGGTCCTTCCCGATCCGCCCGTGTGTGAGTCGGCCTACAGAGCGGGCAAGACCAGTCCTGGTGTGGGCAAGGAGCCGAGGCCCATCATTGTCAAGCTAAACAGGCTACAACAGAGAGAACTCATCATGCGGTCGGCCCGGGCCAGAAGGGGGGATCTGGGTCTCGACAATCACAAAGTGGCCATTTTCGAAGACTTCACACCGGAGGTTCAGGCACAGAGGGGCGAATACAAAGTGGTCATGGCCAGGCTATGGAAACTGGGCTTGAGGCCTACGCTATTCGCCCCCGCAAGATTGTCTGTGCTATGTAAAGGTGATGACCGTCGCTCATTTTGGTCGTTGGCCAAAGCGGAGGAGTACCTAGGGGGGTTGGCCGAGACGGTGGCTTGATAACGCTGTCGGGTGAGTGGCTTGGCGTTGTGGACCTAAATACATTGATATATTTATTTGCGGACTATTCACAAATGCTTGATATCAGGCCCAGACAGGCTAACTATCCGCTGCCCATCCGAGCTCTTTGGAGGCCAACGAGCTATCTGAACATTGTACATAACAGACTCTAGCGTGCTAGCCGGATTCACCACTAGCTTACGCGCTGGCCTCGGGCTGGCTAACGGGCTGTGTCTATCACCCGCGTCGATACATTCGAGACCCGATAATGTTTATGTATTTTGGTTGTTGTTGCTGTTCAAGTGACATAGGTTTGTACAATTTAATGGTGATCGGGTCCTTAACTAACTTCTTGTATGCCTTTTTTATTTTTATATCCAGGATGCTTTGAGCTTTGGGTTCCAGTAGTAGAAGGTCGATTGAATATACATATACAATATATGATGACAGGTTGGGTCGGGTATAGCTTTGCTTGCACTCTGGCCATAACCCTCTTTTCCTTTTCTTCTTATTGTCGCTGTTTTAATGGCTCATCCTCCCCCCCGGCCCCAGTCAACCACGGTGTCCCCCAGGGCTCTGTGCTGGGTCCCCTACTATTCACCATTTACATGCTCCCCCTCGGTCAGATTATACGTCACCACGGACTCGACTTCCACTGTTATGCTGATGATACTCAGCTCTACATCAGCACCTCACCATCCTCCCAGCTCCCCCCACAGTCTGTAGTCAACTGCCTCCACGCTATAAAAACCTGGATGGCAACCAAATTACTTAAACTCAACAGCAAAAAGACAGAGCTCATGGTTGTGGCCCCCAAGGCACTGCTCGGGAAGGTTGGAGATCTCCTCCTCCACGTTGACGGCTGTTCCATCTCCCCGTCTCTCGAAGTCCGTAACCTGGGCGTCACCCTTGACTCCACACTTTCATTTCACTCCCACATCAAATCTGTCACCAAGTCTGCCTTCTACCACCTCAGGAACATCTCCCGTCTCCGACCCTCACTCTCAGACTCTGTGGCGGAGACCCTGATCCACTCATTTGTCACCTCCCGGTTGGACTATTGTAATGGAGTCCTGTTCGGGGTACCCAGCAAAGCCCTGGACAGGCTCCAGTATGTCCAGAACTCAGCTGCCAGGGTTCTCACTCACACCAAGCCCTGGCAGCACATCACCCCCACCCTCATCCATCTCCACTGGCTTCCAGTCAGGTTCCGCATCACCTTCAAACTCCTGCTCCTCACCTACAAATCCCTCCATGCCCTCGCCCCCCGGTACCTGTCTGATCTCCTCCACCAGTACACTCCATCCCGGAACCTACGATCCTCTGATCTAGGTCTCCTCTCCATCCCTCGCACCAGGTTACGGACTTTTGGGGACAGAGCCTTCAGCGTGGCGTCCCCTACCCTCTGGAACTCTCTCCCCCCCGAAATCCGCAACGCCCCAACCCTGGACACCTTCAAATCCGCTCTAAAAACACACCTCTTCACCAAGGCTTTCCCCATCAGTTAGTTTTAGATTAAATTAGGTCCATTATCCCCTACTTTCCCTCATCCCCTCTTCCCCCTCCCCCCCTACTTTCCTTGCCCTATTTTTGTCCTGATTGTAAAGCGACCTTGGGTTCTATGAAAGGCGCTATATAAATTTGATTTATTATTATTATTATTATTATTATCTGTATGCGCAATTTAACTGTGATCCGATCCTACCTTAGACTAACTGCTGATATACTTTAATTTTGTTTTGAATTTTCCTTTATCCATTTATGCTATAACATTGCGACATTAATATGCAGACTCGGAGGTAGATGATTACAGGGTTGATGTTGAGTAATTATATAATAATGGCTATTTTTTCCATTATAGTTGTCATGTTAGGGCCAAGGCTCACGTTGGCTCTCGACCAAATATACATATAAAATATGTGATAACAGGCTGGGTCAGGTTTAGCTTTGCTTGCACTTTAGCCATAACCCTCTTTTTCCTTTTCTTCTTATTGTCGCTGTTTTAATGGCATCTGAATGAGCAATTTAACTGTGATCCGATCCTACCTTAGACTAACTGCTGATATGCTTTGATTTTGTTTTGAATTTTCCTTTACCCATTTATGCTATAACGTTGCGACATTAATATGCAGACTCGGAGGTAGATGATTACAGGGTTGATGTTGAGTAATTATATAATAATGGCTATTTTTTCCATTATAGTTGTCATGTTAGGGCCAAGGCTCACGTTGGCTCTCGACCAAATATACATATAAAATATGTGATAACAGGCTGGGTCAGGTTTAGCTTTGCTTGCACTTTAGCCATAACCCTCTTTTTCCTTTTCTTCTTATTGTCGCTGTTTTAATGGCATCTGAATGAGCAATTGAACTGTGATCCGATCCTACCTTAGACTAACTGCTGATATGCTTTGATTTTGTTTTGAATTTTCCTTTACCCATTTATGCTATAACATTGCAACATTGATACACAGACTCGGAAGTGGATGGTTACAGGGTTGTTGTTGAGTTATTATATAATAATGGCTATTTCTTCCATTATAGTTGCCTCATGTTAGGGCCAAGGCTCACGGTGGTTTTCGACCGATATCTTTATTGAATTTAATTTTTATTTGTGTTTATTGGACTAGTGGGGGTTTAATTAGGGGTTTATCTAGAGGGGGGTCGGAGTGGAGAACGTATTATTGGATCCATGACTCCAGTGGGTAATGAGAGGAAGATGACCATCCTTAGTGGATGGGGCATAGGGAGGGGATTGGAGAGTGGGTATAGGAGGGTTAATAATAGGAAGGGTGGGTTAGGGTTTAGAGTAGAAGGAGGGGGGTTGTAACTGGGGTGGTATTGTTCTGTGTTTTATGTACTGTTGTCTTATATGTGTGTGATTGTTCCTCCTCTGAACTCCTGAGATTGACCGTCTGGGCCCGCCTGGATCAGCGCCTCGAGCCTCAGCCTGGCTACACTGGTATGTTCTCTACGCATTTAGACAAATTCGACCATGGCTAAATTGAATATTTTAATTTGGAATGCAGGGGGTCTTAACGCCCCTCACAAGCGTGCCAGTGTCCTTTGGTTATTGAAGAGAAGAAATATTGACATTGCTCTCCTTAGTGAGACGCATTTATTGGTAGGTGATGTGTCAAGGCTGGCAAATCGACAATATCACGTTATCTCCTCATCCTCAGCCGATGATAAGACGAAAGGAGTCGTCATAGTTACAAGACGTAACCTTGATATCAAAGTCCTGGACGTGTGGTCGGACACGGAGGGAAGGATTACTATAGCAAAAGTTGAGTTCTCTCATAGGAAGATGGCAATAATAGCATTGTATGCTCCTAACACATTTGATTCAGCGTTCTATAATACAATCACGAAGAATATGTTGGAACTTACTGGATACGCTCTCATTGTGGGTGGCGATTTTAATGCGTGCTGGGATGCGGAGATTGATAGGTCCGGGTCCTCTGAAACGAGCGACCAAAAACGGTCCTCTAAGGCCCTCAGGATGTGGGCCCAGGACACGGGGCTCGCAGACCTATGGCGCTTATCGAATCCCACCCTCAAGGATTACTCTCACCTGTCAGCCAGACACAAAACCTTCTCTCGAATAGACTATGCATTCGCGTCCCCTAATATGTTTGATAGTTTCGATGTCTCATTGGTTCCCTTGGCTCTCTCAGACCACAAGGGGATTTTCCTTACGGCAACCTTTGGCAGGCTCTCCGCGAGAGCTCCCAGATGGTGTTTTAATTCAACCTTGCTAAAGAACGATGATTTCTGTTCCGAGTTCAGGAGTAAACTAGCTGAATTCTTGCAGATCAACGTTGGCACAGTCGAAGACCCTAGGGTCCTGTGGAACGCATTGAAAGGATTTATCAGGGGTCATGTCACACTATTTGCCTCCAATTTGCGAAAATCCCGGTCAAAAAAGCTAGAAGGACTGGAATCATTATATGCGGACCTATACGCATCGTTGCAAACTAACTATAATGAACGACTAAACACACAACGTAAGATAGTCAAGAAAGAAATAAACTCCATACTTAAACAACAGTCTGAGTTCTTGATACATAGGACAAGACAAAATTACTACTTTCACGGCTCCAGGCCTAGCCATCTATTGGCAATGAAAATACGCTCGAATGATCATTTCTCGGATATCCCCTCGATCAAGACGAGCCAGGGTGCAGTCACTACTGATTCGAAAAAGATCAATGACACTTTTAAAGAGTTTTACTCACAGTTATATAGCTCAGAGGTTAATCTCGATGACTCTAAATTTGAATCGTTCATTGGCGGGCTTGAGATACCCCACATTTCTGAGGAAGAGGCCAAGGAACTGGGGAAACCGATCACTCTTGTGGAATTGAGGGAGACGATTTCTGAAATGCAGAGGGGTAAGGCACCAGGCTGGGATGGTATTCCACCCGAGGTGTATTTAGCTTTCTGGGACCAACTGGGTCCATTGATGCTCGATATGATCAATTACGCTATCAAACAAGGGGAGTTCTCAAGAGATGTCAATATGGCGTTGATTTCTTTACTTCTCAAGAAGGACAAAGATCCCAATGATTGTGGTAGCTATAGACCCTTGAGTCTTCTCGGGCCGATTTAAAAGTGTTTGCCAAGGTGCTGGCCCGTCGCCTGCAGGGATTTATGACTGTATTGGTACACTGCGATCAAACTGGTTTTATCCCGGGGCGCCTGGCTGCAGATAATCTTAGGAGGCTGTTGCATGTAATCGATAACAGTAAAGACAATACAGCTCCGTCCACAGTTCTGTCTTTGGATGCCATGAAGGCGTTTGACAGACTTGAGTGGTCATACCTGTGGAAGGTACTTGAGATTATGGGTCTTGGAAAGAGTTTTATTCATATGATTAAAGTCCTGTATGCCTCGCCGTCTGCGATGATACTGACAGGCAAAAACTGTTCCACACTTTTTCCAGTCTCCAGATCTTCTAGACAGGGTTGTCCTCTGAGCCCAGGACTGTTTGCGCTTTCCCTCGAACCATTGGCCCAATTTATTAGGCAATCGGAGGACATCTTCCCCATAATGGTCAATAATACTCCGCACAAAATTGCTCTCTATGCGGATGACCTGCTGATTTTCATGGACGACCCCTCCCGGTCGGCCGCAAAATTATTGGGAATAATCGACGACTTTGGTAAAATGTCAGGCTTTAAGATTAACTGGAACAAATCAGCCTGCCTACCTCTTAATGAGCTGGCCAAGACGGTACGACTACCGGCTGATATCCCCATAGTAGAACATTTTAAATACTTGGGCATAGAGATATTCCCCACGCTAAATCAAACTACTAAGTACAACTTCACGGGTACTTATGATAAAATACGCCAGGATCTAGACAGGTGGTCGTCCCTTCCTAACTCTTTACAAGCCCGGGCTTCCATAATCAAAATGAACGTCCTGCCTAGGATAAATTTAGTTAGCTCAATGCTCCCCCTGCCCCCTCCAATAGACCACTGGCGCAAGGTACAATCGATGGTATCTAAGTTTATCTGGAATAACAAACGCCAGAGAATCAAAAGAGCTACTACTCAACGTAGGAAACAAGATGGGGGCCTCGCAATCCCTGATTTTAAGCTTTATTTCTGGTCCTTCTCACTGAGACCTCTGATGTGCTGGCTAGACCCTGTAGATCAGGGGTGGCCAACCCGCGGCTCGCGAGCCGCATGCGGCTCTTTGCCCGTCAATGTGCGGCTCTTCCATCCATAAAAAAAAAAAAAAAAAAAAAAAATTTAACTTTTTTTTTTTATGTCACTCATTCCATAAGGACGTAGAATAAACATTTACAATTTTTTTTTAAATGGTCCATTTGCATGTTCTTGGTATCTGAATCTAGGGACATATATGGATCAGTGTCAGAAATAGTGTGTCTGTTACTAGGCTTGAGTAAATTGTAATGAACCAAAGGAGAATATCAATTCTATTTAAAAAAAAAATTATCTTTGACTGTAAATAACACCATGCTAAAATTTACCAGACCTGAAAAATCTAAGCAAATGAATAAAGGGAAGATGATTAAACAGAAGGTTTTGTAGATACAGTACTGAATTCTGCCATCTTTTTTATAATGTAAATTTCTCCACCATTTTTCATCATATTGCCACACCGTTTTTTGCAAGACGTTCACAGAAAGGTAGAGAAACTAACTGCGTTCTGTTTTATGGCAATAACGTTCAGGTTTGTGGGAGATAATCCCAAAAAATAAGAGAAATAAAAAAGTAAATCCAGAAGTCAGATGATTGACAGGGGCTGGTGTGAGCTGGGTAGGGTAGTTTTTCGAAATTTGAAAGCCATGAGTCTCTTCCTTCAAAAGACTACACTCACTTTTGGCTGTGCCACTTCCTCCTGTCAATATGCGCCGGTTTCCGACTCAATGCCCTGAGATTTCTATAATCTTATATTTCACTAATAACAGTTAAAATAATTGGTAAACAAACGTAATGCTGAAAATATACACTTTTACTGTATATCTCGGGCTTAAGAGGTTAACCCTGTGAGGCCCAAATTAAAAAGAAATTAGCAACTTCAGAGGCCAGAGGGTGGGACATATAAACACATTTACTATCAAATAGCATTGTGAGGCTGAACAACAGGACCAATTGACTATACATGTGCTTAAAGGGGAACTATCTTATAAATGGCTTTTTTCAGTGTTTACCATTGTTTCTTAGCTATGTGGACTATTATTAGGATATATGTCTCTAATTCTCATATTGGCGAATTCTTCCAATTCTCCTCACAATATTCACCCTCACTGAACTGAGTCATCTGAAAATGTGCATATCTGTGATGTCAGAGATTTCTCAGCTGCATAATAATGTGGCAGTTGATGTGGCAGTTGGCACCAGGCCACACAGTGGTTGGAGCCCAGCCTCAAAACGGCTTAAGATCTTGAGGTAGAAAAATGCGGTTTTTAGTACTTGATTAGAAATACAAAACAAAGCTTTTTTTTTGAAAAAAATCTAGGTGTTCCATAGACTCACAGGAATTGTGTAAAAGTGCCCAAATAGTGAAAGAAATAGTAAAATAGTTCCCCTTTAACATTTTTTAAATAAACATTATTTTTTTAAATGGCTAAAAGTGATTTTGTAATTTTGCAACCGTGGGTCTCACAGGGTACTTTTAACCCTGTGAGGCCCAAATAAAAAAGACATTAGCAACTTCAGAGGCCAGAGGGTGAGTCCTATAAACACATGAACGGTGCCGTGACTGAAAAAAAAGGTTGAGAAACGCTGGTATATGGTGTGGCTCTTTGTGGTACCACAGTAATTTTTGTGGCTCTTAGTCTCTGACTGGTTGGCCACCCCTGCTGTAGATGCTGTATCTTGGCGCACCTTAGAAGCGGCGGCGGTCTCACCGCTAAGATTGCAGGATGTGGTGTACTCCACTGTCTCTATTTCTAAATGCCGGCTGAGGTATGGACCGATCATAACTCACGTGATCCAAACGTGGCGTAATGTACAGAGGTCGTGTGGGGTTAAATGCCCATGGCACCTGGACTCTCCAATTTTTAATAACCAGCAATTACTTATTGGGCACAAGCCGGTTAATATTCCTCAATGGCAAATGGAGTTCATACTCTGGAGGATATTTATGATAAGAACGGCCTCCGTGCGTTTCAGGACTTAAGAGAATTTTATGATCTTCCCGGCGAGTCCTTCTTTCTTTACCTTCAACTAAGGTCAGCGCTGAGGGCGCATGGCGTGCCGTGGGCTCAGGCTCTGCAACCACACCCCTTTCTCAGGCTCATAGTGGACAGGACGACCTCCAGAGGGTTTGTCTCAGACTTTTATACGCTATTAATTCAAGCCACGTATAAAAATGTATCATTGGATACAATCTGGCGTGTGGATATCCCGGAGTTGGACCCCGAGTTTGATTGGGATGATGTTTGGGCAAATGTGGCATTGTCTTCCCGCAAGCCCAATCACCAGCAGATTAATTTTAATTATATTCATAGGACCTATCTTACACCTAGGAAGTTATTTGCTATGGGACTGATAGCCGACTCTCGGTGCACTTTGTGCTCTCAAAAGGCCACTGGCACTTATATGCATATGTATTGGGATTGCCCACCAGTGGCCCGCTTCTGGAGGTCAATAACGGACAAACTTTCAGATCTGTGTGGCTTAACTATCCCATTCACAGCTGTTACGCTACTCCTGAACGATATAACGACACTACCCGCGTCCGTACAACTGAAAAGGGTTGTCCTAGCGGGCGTCACAGCAGCGAAGAAGCTAATAGCAATGAGATGGAAGCAGCCTGAGAAGCTCACAGTGATTAACTGGTCCCCAACATTGTTGGATGTGATTTATCTTGAGATATCCACGGCGCGGGTGATTGGGGTAGGACAGGCTGGCATTGACCTGTGGTTCGCAGCAGCTGAGAAGGTAAGGACCGCCGTGTGCGGCTGAGCGGGGTTGGGGTGCTTGATCGGGGGGGTCCGGCGGTCTCATGGGAGGGGATGGAGGAAATGTCTTGTCTGTCTTGTTTTTTGTCTTGTCCTTCTTAACTTTGACTGGGGGGATTTTAGGGGGGGGTTGATATTTAGCTATTCTGCGCTATTTGTCAATTCACATGCCATCTCCCCAAGGGACTAATATTGGCAGACTGATTGACCTGTCAACCAACTTGGAGGAAAATCCTCTTTCTTCTTACACTTTACCTTCTGCGAGTGTAGCAGTCTTGACAACATGTGTAAGGGACCTAGGCTACTACAGTAAACCTGCGGCAACACTCTCGTAAACAGTCTTTTCAGTCACTCTACTTTGTAAAGGTGGTGAAAGGTTGGCATGTTTGAAGAAATTTGTGTTATTGAAGTTGCCATCTATATTTGATAGGTTTTTTTTTTTTTTTTTTATCTTTCTTCCCCTCCTTTTTTCCCGATTTTTCTCCCATCCCACCCTTCCTGGTTGTTGCATACTTTCCCCTACTGTTGGTCCGGGAGACCGGAGACTGTCACATGCTTTCCTCCGACGCATGTGCAGCCTGGGGCAGGCCAACCTGGCCGCGCAGGTTCTCACCGGGGAGAGTGTAGCGTGTGGGAGGCCACACTATCTCTCCTCAGTTCCAACCCTCGCTGAGCAGGCGCCCCGACCGAACTGTAGGGGTCGCTGTCCACAACGCCCAGGACCCACCCTTCAGCTTTCCCACCCCCTGATACAGCCAATTGTATCAGTGTGAGAGGCCAGCCAAGCTGATAGCAACACCGGGAGCTGGATTCGAACAGGCGAATCCTAGTGTCTCCCGGTGTTGGTGACGAACGTAATCTCCGTGCGCCACCTGCCCCCCCTATATTTGATAGGTTGAACGCTGTTTCTTTTTCGTCTTTATAATTTATTATTCTGTATTATTATTGTTTGTTATTTTCCTGTGGAGTTATGTGTTTTGTTACTGTGGTTATTGTGTTGTCTTGTTTCATGTAATTAATAATAAAATAATTTGATAAAAAAAAAAATTAGTCCTCCAGTGAGGTCATTCAAGGCAAGCTGCCCCATTAATTACAGAGCATATAACAATCCTTCGGTCTCAACAGGCACAGTTCCTAGTACCTGGAAAACGGCTCATGTATCCACATTACATAAAGTGACCTAAATAGGTCTATACTCTCCAAACTATCCTGTCTAGCAAAGATCTAGGAATCATTAGTAAATAACCAATTCAAAGCATTTCTCTCAAATCATTCTGTATTAAGCAAACATCAATCTGGTTTCAGAGCAAATCATAGCACAATCTCACCCACTACTTCAGTTGTAAATTATATAGTATCTGCCCTAGATCAAATAAAACACTGTGCTGTTTGTAGATCTGTCAAAAGCATTATATACAGTTTACCATTCTCTTTTAAATAGACTATACAGTGTTGGTTTTAATGCAAATGCTCGTAGTTGGTTTCAGAACTGTGAGAGTTCAGTGTGTGAAAACTGGGAAAACCCAAATCAGACCCATTACAAAAGGAATCCCACAGGAATCAATCCTGGGTCCTGTCTTATTTATCATTTATATTAATGATATGGTCTCATCTTTATGTGGATGACAATATATTGTGTATTGTATTGCTGACTGTATTGCTGGCTCTGCAAAATGTGCCTATTGGCCTTAAAGGCCAACTTGCAGGTTAAACCCTACTCTTCAATTATGGGTAGTTTACATCATTGGAATCTAATTTCATTATTTATTTTTTTCCATTTGATGCCGGAAATGCTCTCAGAAAGGGTTAAAAAGGTCCACGCACAAATAACATGCACGGATCAAATGAAAAAGCTTATCAGACGCTAGCAGGGCCGTGACGTCACTTGAGGCAACTTATGCCCGTCCGGGTCATAGTACTACTGGCTATATGGCTCTGGCTAACGTTTGTATGGGGTTGCTATTATGTTTTATTCTGTTTTTTATTATGATGATCTTTGTTTTATTATGATGCTCTATGTTTTATTATGATGCTCTATGTTTTATTATGATGCTCTGTTTTTATTATGATGCTCTGTTTTAGTATGTTTTATTATGATGCTCTATGTTTTATGATGTCTGTCCATGTCCAAAATCAGGGACCATGATGGAAATAAGTGCTTGCACTTTCTCATGTTTTATTCCTTTGGATGCTGTCTTTTACTCCACAATAAAAATCAATCAATCAATCAATCAACCCCGCTAACGTTAGCATTATGTCTACTGTCGTGAACCATTTTAGATCGGGGCATGTAGAGGAGTTTGGGGAACGAGTAAAATGTGCAGGTCCTCTTCTCAGACCTGTGGGGCAAAGCACTGCACACGCATCATGCCGCTAGCAAGCTACACGTCACGGCATGTTGATAGCAAATAATAGCCCACTCGGTGCATCAGTCACAAAACGGGCTACCACAATAGCTATTAGCTAACTAACGTTAACGTTACAAGCTCAAATACCTTATAACTACTACTATTGTCGTGTCCATAAGTTCCCTGGCAGAATACTTGTGAGGACAAAGGTATACAAAGAGGAGAGAACCATTTTAAATTGGGCATTGTTCGAGAATGCCGGCTACCAAGCTAAGCTACGTTAGCTAACTTAGCTACTAACGTTATATACACAATATGTACAACGACACAATGATTTACATTTATTACAAATATGGTAACGTGGTTGTGGCTTTTACAAATAGTGGTTAGCTTTAGAGATGAATGGCTATGATCACGGAGCAAGTGTTAGGTGAAACAGATAGCAGATAGGCTCTCTGCTTCCTGCCACTACCTCCTGTGACTCTCAGAGCCCCTGCTGCCCTGATACCTCGTGTGACGTCATCATTAAGATGACACACGCACGCTATGAACCATGGATTAAAATATGCATGTGTGTGAGGTTGTGGTTTGGTCGACAAAATGTTTGATAAAAACGCTAAAACTGGGTAAATTTCGATACTTTTTTTTCCCTGTTCATGAAAGTCAGCGTTGGCCTAGTCACATTGTTTATTGAACAAAAATACAACCTGCAAGTTGGCCTTTAAGCTTGTACTTAGTGCAAACAAATCAAAATTCATGATGTTCTTTAGGGTTAGATATTGTTTACAATCAACTGTGAATGCATCAGACATTAACACTTTGATTGCCCAACCCGAGTTTTCTCTGGTTTTCCCCCCCGCGGGTTGAATGCCCATCACGAGAATATTTTTTTAATTTTTTTATTAGCGATCTGAATTCATATTTCATCAACCAAATCTACCGTTGGTAAATCAGCCACTCCAGGCGCTCAGATGTGAAAAAAAATGCCCCCCATCGTCTCCCAGATGGTAATTCACACTTTTGGATTGGACTCAATGAAAAGGCATGAGAAAAAAACCCGGACTCCACATTTTACTTCTCACGCATGTGACCGGAGTCGATCAGCTTCATTCTGGACCCTCAGAGCAGCGGGGATTATGTGTTTTACAGTATACGCGGTGGATCAATAAAAGGATCGATTTTCGGAATGGCGATCAGGAATTGGAATAATCCATTTGGATACCATCTGATCTCAGGTAAGGGATCTATTTTACCAGTATTAGGATAATCAGACCAGTTTTCACGGAGATATAAGCTTTCCCCCTATAATGTGATATGGCTGTTTGACTGTAAAAGCGATCAGGAACAGAGAATCGATTTTCAGCGCACGGCACCAGCGTGCACACGTACACATATACTATCGATAATCTAGCGTTTATTTGAAAACTATTCATAAATAGGCCGAAAAATTACAACGTTCTAGAATATTCCAGTACAGGGCGATTATCATGGAATCTCTTCTTTTTTCCGTGAAAACGAGGGCTTTTCAAAATGATATAAAACGGAAATGAACCGATAAAAAAACAATCCGCTTCGACAATGTTGACTGGAAATGAGTCATTGATAATGCGACGGGCAGATTAGACACATAGCCATAATTTAAAACATAGATTAGGCGATATTAACGTTAACATTGAAGTGGTGCTGGGCATTCAAGGGGGTAAAAAGGAAAACACGGCCGGCTCTGAAAGTGTTAAAGGAGTTACAGAATACTAATATCTTGGCATCTGACTTGATGAGAAATTTACATTTAAACACCATATAGGCAATCTTGCCAGTAAATTAAGAATTTGACTTCTTGTGTTACAGGTGGAGGAAATCGAACCTGGACAGTTGTAGTAGTAGGTTCCCAACAGAGTACACAGATACAACGGATAGAACCAAGAACAAACTTTATTGACATGGATTATATTTTCTGAATTGTGCATTGTGCTTAAATGCCCAACAAGCAGCAGACTGTGATTGTTGGAGCCAGATTCAGTCCTTGTTTATTTATGCAAAATATATGAAGCAATATTGTTTGGAAAAATGATTGGAAATGAATTTGATTTGATAACTTTTGTTTGGTGCGATTTGGATGTGTCACCTCGACAACTTGGAGGTGTGTCTGGACCAGCCCATTTTGGACAGGTGACTGCAGCACCTGAGTTGGTGGACACAATTTTATTATTATACATCTTTTAAAAAATATTTTTTTTATCACCCTCTCCTTTCTGGGTGACACCTACACTCTATTGGGTTGGATCGGTTTCTAGATCCGGTGGGGTGCTGCTCCGTAGAGGAACGCATTAATTGCGGGGTTGGCCCCGGCAGGGTTCATTGCTGCCTCATCCTCTTTCTCAACAGCTGCTGCGATAAGAGCCGAGTTCATTGAGATGCTGAGCTCACTGACTGTGTCCACATTGATGGTGGAGACCATTCGCCTGCCCACACGGACTCCCAGCTCATAGTCGGCCGGGATGTTGAAGTTTGTCCCTGTCATCAGCTGCTCAGCCTAGGGGCTGATCTTCGATGCAACCCCCCTGAGAAACTCTACAAGATGGGGGAACAGGGGCAGCTGGGTGGCGCAGCGGAGATTGCGCTCGTCACCAATGCAAGTGACTCCGGTCTCGAATCCGGGTGTCAGCATTGCCTCCGGCTTGGGCCGGCCGTCATACTGGCTCAATTGGCAGAGTCAGCGGGTGGAAGTCGATGGGTGGTAATCTGGACGTTGTGGACAGCGACTCCTACAGGTCGGTTGGGGGACACCTACACAGCAGAGACAGGAAATAGCGGGGGTAGTGTGAGCCTCCCACGCGTTACACCTCCGCGCTGGCAGGTGAAAAGATGTGACAGGCTGCCTCCTCGTGTACCGGAGGAGACACATGATGCAAGGCTTCTATCCTCCCTACAACCGACCAGTGGGGGGCATATGCGAGCAACATTCAAGACAGGGGAGGGGAGAATTGGAAACACGAAATTGGGATGGGAGAAAAATAGAAAATAAGGAGAAAAGTGGATTAAAAAAAAAGATGGGGGAACAGGGCACACTGCGGGAACTTGAGGAAGCGGACGTACGGTCCCAGCTCGGAGAGCCTGATGTGAGCTGCAGCAGCCTCCTTGTCCTAAGATCACTTGAGAAGACATTATAGCATAGCACAGCTCAGGCATTTTGTTCATGAGGAGCAAGTCTCTTATAAGCACAAAGATCGCTATTCCAGTATCATGGATGTATTGGGACAGATGCTCCATGATAATCATCCAGGACTCGGTGTGCTGGTCCTGGACCATCAAGGACAACACCACCATGGACCACCGAACTACAAAAGGACTTTCTGATCAGCCGGGTTATTACGGACATGCAAGCACCAGACAGGGGGGGCTGTGGGATCATGCCGCTGGCTCCCTCGAGCAGGTGCTTGATTCTGGCGAGTGCTGTTGCCTGTGTAGCGGTCTGACAGGAGATGGCCTTCTGAGCAATTGCGTATGCGACGGCACATACGGAAGCCACAGTATCTTCCTCCCCGACATTGTCAGGGATGTTGAGTCCGGGAGCCCTCAGTGCACTCCCTGCACCTCGTAAGTGCGTCCTGCATTAAGTGCGTCCTGCATTAACTGCGCCATAGCGGGTGCCTGAGGATCGTTGCGGTCTGCAATAAAGAACACGCCGTTGCAAAGAACTACCGCGGTGTGATCGGAGGGGCTGCGTGTTGTCACATGGTGGGCAAAATTTGGCCCGTCGTGAGAGCCGGCGGAGATGCACAGGACCAGTAAGGAGCAAGTCCAGTTAGTGCTTCCTTGACCATCATGATAGCATGGCCGAGCATGCTGTCATGGGCAGGCGGAGGATCCAGGGCTAAAAGTTTCTCCTGTGATCTAAACCGCATCACACCGGCAAGTCCTTTTGTGACATGCCTACGGTTGACCACGGTGGCCTTGACCATATCCATAAGCTACATACCTCTCAATTCCGCCAGTTTAAGATGAAAATGTAATGCACCGAGTGGTCTGGTGGACACAATTGAACCATAGGGCTGGTGCCCTAGTCAGGGGAACACTGGTATGCAAGGCATGCAGCCCACACGGTTTTCGACCTCAGCAAGCGCTAATAAAAAATCGGAAATAAGAACACCATGCAATGTGAATGAGCCGGCACACCTCCATGTTGTACGGTAAGAACAAATCCACGCTAAAATCAAGCTTCAAGTTACAATACAATAAATACCCTTTTGATAACACAAACCAACTCAACTCCGCTGATTTCATAAGGAAAGCGATTGAGCGTGTCAACCAAGGCTGTACAGAATAAGGGCTTTACAGTGATAAATACACTGGACGGTGAAGCTGAAACGAAGAGAAACACTGATATAGCACAGAGAGACTCTGGGTCACAAATCTTAAATTAACTAGAAAACCTGTATGGGAGAGCTATAGCCCTGCACACAGTAGAATTAAGTTATTTCGTACAGAACAGGAAGCAGATGAAAGCATTAGAGCATTTAGCCTATTCCTGAGGGAATTGTTTGCAGACTGGAAAAACACATAAATAGGAGAAGAGGAGGGTGATAAAATCCTAAAAGAACAGTTTGTAGTGGGGCTAAAAGCAGGCCCTAGAGCCCAAGAAGTCGCATGTCTATTATGATGCACACCCACCATATCCTTTGCTGATATTCTAGAAGAAGCCACAGCACTAGAAGGGAAGAGTAATAGGGGAGAGAAAACCGTCCACTCCGTACACGCTGAAATCGAACGCACCATGTCATGGCATCAATGGGAAATTGTACAGGAACAGCTACAAGCAAATAGCAGACAGAGATGCTGTTGCAGGTGCAGGTGCCGGGGTCCCCGACTGTCCCGTCTTAGTGGCAGGAAGGAGGGGAAGGAGGCTCGCACCCTGGGCTGGATGCGAGGAGGACAGCTGACTGTGAGAGTGTGTAACCCTAACCCCTTTCAGGTGGAGCTGCCCCAGCGGCCACCGTCTAACCAGACTGATCCCCAGGAGGTACATGACCAGCAGCCGCTGCTACTAGGGAACACGCGTCTCCGAGAGGTGTATGTTGGGTCACCGCTACCGACCACAACCCCCTGGTGCACCTGAATACGGCCCGACTGCGTGCCACGTGGGAGGCTCAGCTAGCTTACACTGTTAAATACAGGCCCAACCGGCGCATGCGCAGATTGCCCAGGGAGTGTGTGTGGACAATCCAGAGACTACTCGGGCAATCTGTGCATGCGCATGGGGAGTAGGTGCGGAAAAGTGACTATAGCTCAGTGCCGATCGACTTGGGATTGGTCTCTCTGTGTTCAGGAGACTCGGGCATAAAAAAGTATACTGGCTCATGTCTCCAGCACCCCCACAGCTGTAGCTACAACCACTTACGTCAAGGCTCTAAATCAACATTCATTCATTTCTCCCCCCACGCTCTCCCATGAGCTGAAAATACCGGAAGTGTTGCAGTGGTCTATAATCCTACGGGTGTTGTAGTTCCTACTGGTATTGTGGTTCTGGGTATTGTAGTTTATTTAGCAGTGATGGCCTGCAGGGTGTCAGTTCTCTTCATGATGTTGGGTACGAAGAGGAGGCCTGAGGCTCTCTCAATGGTTTCTATGGGAACCAGAAAGTTCTCCAGGGGTATCTTCTCATCAACAGGAGCGTTTGGCATGACATAGGACCTTAGCTCCACCCCCCCGCCTCTCGCACGCTCCAATATTACCACCTAGACAGAAGAACAGGGAAGGATTAAGGAAGGAATTTAAAAAAATATTCTCCACATCACAAAAAAGGTTCTGGAAAGCGCTCAGTTCTCAGATTATCACAAGTCCAATTCTGTTGCAGCTATAGTACATTAATTGATCATCAGCTAACTGATTTGTACAGATAATTACTTGTTATTCATAAGTATATATTTGGTATCTGAGAACTGTGCGCTTCCCAGAACACAAAGGAGATGGAAAAACAGTAAAAGAGTAAAACCTTTGACAGATCTATGCTAGGTTTAGGGGTGTGCACGGATTACTGATCAGCCGGCTAACTTCTTATTTTAAATTAATTCGATATTCAGAACAATTTAATGGTTACTAATTAGCATATTAGGATTATTTTGTATCTTTTTATTGGGTGAATGTGTTTTTAAATAAGGTGAACAAATGGTTAATACATCCCTTTTTGAATAATATCTGTTCTGTTTACATAATGCTTTTAGATTTGCGGGGGTGGGGTCGTGTGTCGAAGGCCAACATACCCATCCTTATGATAACGGTTAAAAAGCCTAATCTAAAAATCAAACCAGTTTTCAACTGATAGTCGGCCCTCCAAATAACCGCTATCCACATTATTGTACAAGTTTTGGAGCAGGTGTAAAACCAAAACCACACCCTTAACACATTCCCTGCCACGCTTATATCCATCAATGTTTGATCACTGCCACCAGTCTAAGCCTATGGAGATGTTTACCTTCTTTGCAGGGCTATAACTTTTTAAATTGTATTGCTAAATTGACATTACTATGGCCCATTCAACATCGATTATCTATCGTTCAGGATGTAGGAACGTTTTACTTTTTCATTCATAGATTCATACGAAAATACCGTCTAGAATATAAATATGTTTTTATCGTTTTCTGCAGTAATTCCTAGAACGTGAGATATAGGCATAAACGCATATATAGATGATCAAATGCCGTTTGTTGGCGATACACGCTATATTAAAAATTTCAACTGTACATGATCCTAAACGTTATGACTTATCATGCGCGGATGAACGGGGGGGGGGGGTCGTTTATAATTCCGTGTTAGTCAGTAAATGCTTTATGTAGTATGGGTGATATATTGATCAGAGCAGTTTGCATGGATAATAATAAACAAACGAGCTGAAAATGACGTCAGCGTCCTCTTACCGTTCGACGATGAGACTGGAGGAAAAAGATCCCACTTATTTGACGGCGATCTCCTAAATCCATTTCCGGTTTGTATATTCATATCATAATAAACGCCCAAATCGTATCGATTATTGTGTTATGGCAGCGATCACTACACACGGACGTGTGTATACAGTCCTGCAACAATATGCGAGTGCCAGATGCACCGGAGATCTCCAGAGATCCACTTCCGGTTGCAACTCGCCGATCATCCTCCAGGCGGCAGTATTGAAGCGTTGCAGAGTTGTGCAGGCTCCCACTGCATCAGACCAGGCTCAGTGAGGGAATTATGAATAACATGGCGAAAAAAATTAAATATGATCTCAATAACATCGTACGCCGTGGAATGGCAGAATTCGCATGAACTTGAAACACGTCGTAAGCCGTTTCCGGTGTGGGATGTGTTAATAACAATTACCAAACAAAACTCTTTAAAAAGGAACACGCCAACATTATGGGAAACGCGCTTACCATCTAGACCCCCAATTTCTACCAATTTGTGCATTCAGTAGAAAGCTATCCGGCTGCAAGCTAGCCTAGCTTAGCCAAAATGAATGACTAGATGATATGTCTGTGAATGAGTGAGTGAGTGAGTGAGTGAGTGAGTGAGTGAGTGAGTGAGTGAGTGAGTGAGTGAGTGAGTGAAGAGGCCTAAGACCTTGAAGAAATGCGTCGGCACAGCAACATGGTTCCTTCCCAACACCTGGTAACGCACATACAGTTTCCCATCAGCCTCCTGTCTGAAATAAACACATACACACAAATGTAACCCAAACATCAGTCTTATTCACTTGATGTTTCTAGAACAAGGACGCTGCCTTATGACACTGTATCTACAAAGGGATATATCACTATTAGTCTCTTCAATTAAAAATTGTAATATTCAATTTAGAATTAAAAAAGCCAGGGCAGCTAAGTGGCGCAGTGGGCAAGGCACTCGCCACTAATGCAGGAGATGCTGGGTTCGAGCCCAGCTCTCGGCGTTGCTACCAGCTTGGCTGGTCGTTCATACTAATACAATTGGCAGTATTAGGGGGTGGGAAGCTGGCGGGTGGGGATCGGACGTTGTGGACAGCGACTCCTACAGGTCGGTTGGTGCGCCTGCGCAGTAGAATCAGGAAGCAACGAGGGCGGCGTGTCCCTCCCACGCAGACCCTCGCCGCTGAGAGATCGCGCTGTACAGGTGAAAAGATGCGACAGCTGCCTCCTCGTGTACCGGAGGGGACACGTGATGCAAGGCTTGGTCCACATTGCAGCCGACCTGTGGGAGGCATGGCCTAACAACGTTCGAGACAGGGGAGGGTAGAATTGGACGATACGAAATCGGGATGGGAGAAAAAAATTTAAATGGGAGAAAAAGTAGATTAAAAAAGCCAAGCCCCTTGTCTATTTCTTTACAAATATATGTGTCATAAGTATTCATTCATCCATTAATTCATTCAATCTTTAGTTTGACTTACTATACAAAACAGCGAAAGTGGGTTAAATAATGTGAATAGCCCTTTTTTGTGCTTTTGATATGAAAAGCTTTGAATAAATCGATTTTGATGGAAAAGATTAGACCATTTTTCACACACACACACACACCACACACCACACACCACACACACACACAAGTTACCTGGGCAGGTAGAGCGGTCCGGTGCACACATACACATTGGCATACTGTTTAGTCAGAGAACGACACTTTTTCTCCAAGTTGTTCCAGGCATTCTGGTTCAGATGAGGATTCTAGAGGAGAGGAGAGAGCAGAGGAGAGGAGGGTATAGGAGAGGGGGAGAGAAGCCGGAAGAGGAAAGGAGGAGAGAGCAGAGGATAGGGGGAGAGAGGAGAAAAGACAGTAGATGAGAGGGGAGAAGGTGAGAGGAGAGGAAGGTATAGGAGAGAGGAGAGGAGGGTATAGGAGAGGGGGAGAGAAGTCAGGAGAGGAGAGCAGAGGAGAGGGGGAGAGATGAGAGAAGACAGTAGATGGGAGGAGGTGAGAGGAGAGGGGGATATAGGAGAAGGGAAGTTGAGAGAAGACAGTGAGAGGGGAGGAGTTGAGAGGAAGGTATAGGAGGTGAAGATATGAGAGAGGGGAGGAGGATTCAGCTAATTTGGGGGAATTAGCTAGATTCATCCTCCTTCATGTTTTCTAATCATGATTATATTTTAACTGAAGCCTTTGATGAAACTACCTAGCTAACTCATCTAACGCTAGCTTTGATGAAACTACCTAGCTAACTAATCTTATGCTAGCTTTGATGAAACTACCTAGCTAACTAATCTAACGCTAGCTTTGATTAAAGGTGCTATATATACAAATGTTATGTAGACTAATCTTTTCTTTATATTATATACTGTATAATACATCCACAGAGCTTTTAGAAAGGTGCGGTATAAAAGTATTGCTCCCCCCCAAAAAAATATGAATTTATTGTTTAACCCCTTAACACATTGACGACCGGCCCTCGCCATCTAATATGTGGCTGGAGGACAACGCTTTGTAAACAAACCGATGTACTTTTGGATAGCTATATATATACTTTATAGTATTGCTATCTGTCCATTCTCATTGTCACTTGAGTGCATAAACCGTGCCTTCATAATGGCTTAAAGAAAATAAAAATCCATCGGTTGGTTGTCATTTTATAGCGTCGTGAATATAAGCTTTATCGCAGTTTGTCTCGTATTTTTTCTGGAAAGCTATTTATAGGGCTAAAGGCTAGTCACGTTATATCGAACGGCATTTCTGTTGTATATATACGAATGAAATAAAACAAACTGCTTAGCATCCAGACTATTACAGAGCATCTATGGATGAAATGGGGGCGGCGGGGGACGCCGATTAGTATTATTGATTAGCAATACAGTGTGCATTCAAGTAGCCACATTCAATGATCGATCGCTTGCGTTTTACAACAATGTCCAATCCGGCTGTAATTTGGGCGAAGAGTGTCCTACCGTCAGCCCATGTGATCGCCGGCAGCATTTCCCCATTATTCATCGGCATCTGGTAGATCGATATGTCCATTGGCTGATCGATATGTCCATTGGCTGATCATAAATCCCATTATTCCAGGCTGAAATCTGCGCTTCGAACCGTGATCAACGGTGGAGGATGTTCTCTTGGGACCCAGGCTCATATGAAACGCCCATAGACAGTAAAAGAAAAAATTATCCACTCGCCCACAATGATACTGCAGTGGAGCGATGGCGCCCCTAAGAGGATCTGGCCGGTATTGCATGTCGCCGATTTCAAGGAGGCGGGTAAATCTGCAGAGTCGATCGGGGATCTTGATCCGTTTATTAACACTTTAATCGCCATTGACGCTGAAACACGTCTTTCCCCGCCATGCTCATTCTGCCGAAGATATCAATATTTCAAAAATCTGTGATCGAAATCATATTTCTCCCCCGGAGACATGAGATGTACTGTTGAGCCCCTCTCAACTCTACAACGGTTCAAGAGCGCCATCTGGTGGCCGATCGGCGGATCGCCCAGGGCATAAACAAGAAGTGGAAGCTGGTGCTCATTTCAATTCGGTCCGATCACTCGCCAATAGTCCCAGGACTCGAGCTGATCACAACGGATAGTGATCCGTTACCAATAACTCGATAAACAACATGATTTGGACGTATATACTATTATACAACCTGGAAATGGATCGGATATTTCGACATCCCATAATAGAAAAAAATCTGTTCCACGCTCATCTCCCAACGGCGAGAGGAAGCTACGGTGAGTTTCAGCGTTATTTTTTAATGTCTTCGATACTAACTGCTCTAATGATCATATCACCCACACTAGATGAATGATATAACGTTGCCCACGGAATTAAAAAGACCCCCCCCCCCCCATCCGGTCATCATCAGATCATACGTAGTAACTTCTAGAAGTACGTCCATTTGAAATTTTTTATCTCGCACAGATTCCTACCAAACTGTATTTGATCATCAATATAATGCATTTAGGGCTATAAATCAAGTTCTGGAGAAAGCTGCAGAAAACGATAAAAACACTTATACTTTAGACCGTATTTTAGTATGAATATGTGAATGAAAAAGTATAACGTTGCTACACCCTGAACAATAGATATAGGACGTTGAATGGGCCATAGTAATGTCAATTTAGCAATACAATTTAAAAAGTTATAGCCCTGCAAAGAAGGGGAACTTCTCCATGTTAAATAGGGCTGGCGAGGGATGGTAAATTATGAATTTAACCCCGGCGATCAAAGTGTTAATATGGAATAAAACAATAACAACTTGCCACGAGTTAACTCGTGACTCTGGTCCTCAACGCATGGCACCGAAACCCGAGTTAACTCGTGGTTGGGCGGCAAAGTGTTAAGCCTGACCGGCCCGGTATCAAATGTAGTCAAGAGTAAAGACCCTAACCCTATCAAAACTGCAGTCAAAGTGTATATTTTCAGCACTACATTGTTTACCAATGATTTTAAGTGTTATTAGCGAAATATGAGTTTATAGAACACACACACATTGGATCGGAAACCGGATGAATTACACACAAATAAAGGAAGCCGTCATGAAACCGTTGTAGTCCTATGGCTTTCGATGGACGTCGAACTCTCATAAAACTACACTACCCAGCTCACACCAGCCCCTGTCTAAGCTGGAGGGCCTGACGTGAAATACGTTTTTATTTTGTGATTATGTCTCACGGGTCGAACAAACCTGAACATTATTGCCATAAAATACAACGTATATTGTTTCTATACCTTTCTGTGAACGTCTACAAAAAAACATGTTGCAATCTGGTGAAAAATGGCAGAGCTATGGACATTATACAAAAGTAACTGTACTTACAGTAGATTTCATTCATGGTCTTTGCTGTCCTGTAACGGGCGCCTGGAGGT
The DNA here is from genome assembly GCF_963971535.1 of Notolepis coatsorum. Classification (NCBI taxonomy): domain Eukaryota; kingdom Metazoa; phylum Chordata; class Actinopteri; order Aulopiformes; family Paralepididae; genus Notolepis; species Notolepis coatsorum. The sequence continues at coordinate 17,821,194 of NC_140166.1, read as the reverse complement.
ACTAAATCTAGATTTAATTTAAATGTTTTTAATTTGGTATAACGTTATTGCAATAAACTCAATAAACACAGAATATTTTACTGGAATTTCTGTCATTTGTTCGAAATATTCCTGGCACCAATTTTTTCTAGTGGAAATCGTGGTCTATATATATGTGCGTGTGTAAGTACCTGAGGTGAAACATTACTGAGATAGAAGGTTTCATCCATGGCTTTCTGGCTCCACTTGTGATTGGCTGCTGCAGCCAGGTGGCCCCGATCAAAGCCACTCCCCCTGTAGTCTGTTATGGTCGCACGGTGGTACACATGGACGCTGTCAATCACATTAGCCAATCAGTTAGTCAACGAACCAGTCAGCCAATGAACTGTTAGTGTTAATACACCAACTACACCATCAAGCTTATTTGCCCCTGATCCCGTTCCAAGTCCTTTAATACCAAGAATCTGATAATACAGCTGCACACTTGTGGTTTATGGTTTACTTTATTTGTTCAAGGGGGACAGTGTACATTAATAAAACATTTTACAAATGTAAATGCACCCAATTTTAGCCAAAAGGCTAATTTCCATTGGCAGTCCCCCTGCCAGAAGGTACAGGCTAAAATCCTGTGTAAAAAAAAGGGTTAGCAATAAAAACAGAATAAAATCAAGATAAATAACATTAGAATAAAAACACAACAAAAGCACATAGACATAGTAGGGATACAGGTCACAATACAATCATGGACACAAGGACAGAGCACATCATGACATATTAAGAGACCCAGACATAGACAGACGCACCATATCGACACACACACACAGACACCTCAGTGTTGACAGTTCTGGTTTTCAATGAGCCATTCCCTAACCCTGCACTTGAATGAATGGTATGATGTGGACACTCTAATTGTTTGAGGAATTGAGTTCCATTGGTGGGATGCTCTGTATGAGAAGACGGCCTGGCCAAATACACTTTTTTTTGAAAGGGATTGTACAGTCTACCCTTGCCGCACCTCTAGTGTTCCTGGTTGAGGCAGACTTGAGGTTGATGAAACCGGACAAAGGAGGAGCCAATCCACACTTTATTTTAAAAACTAGACAGACGTTTTGATATAGTCAAGTTAGTATAGCCAATCCAGTGTAGGTAGAACCTCAACCTTCTTTTTTTGCCTAAATCCTTTTTACCCGTTTCTACCACCCAAAGGGGATTTTGGCTTAAAGGAACACGCCAACATTTTGGGAAATTAGCATATAGTCTTCTCCAGAGAGAGATACAAGAAGATAGATACCAGTTTCCTCTTTGTGCGTTCAGTAGAAAGCTATCTGGCTGGACGTTAGCTTAGTTTAGCACAATGAATGGAAGTGGACAGTGCCGGTTAGCCTTCAGGAGAGGTGTTTAATGTGATCACTGCAGGTAGACATAGCCTGAATCTTTCTCCAGACCAGTCACGTTATTTGTGTATATTGTGTATATTAGTTAACAGTGTGTATATTAGTCATGTATATTAGTTGTATTTATTAATTATTGTGTATATTACTTGTCAGTCAGTATGTATATTAATTGTGAATATTCTGTATATGAATTATCAGTGTATGTTTAAGTGACAGACCGATTAATCAGACTAGTATAAATTTTGGGTGAGTGGATCCTCGGTTGCTCACCTTCAGATGGTGCAGAACGCCGCTGTGCGTCTTTTAACTGGAACCCGTAAACATGAGCACATCTCACCAATTCTATCCTCACTCCACTTGCTCCCCGTGCATTTTAGGATTCATTTTTAAATAATTGTATTTGCTTTTAAAGCTCTTAATGACCGTGCCCCACCCTACCTCTCTGAGCTGACCAGTCACGTTATTTGTGTATATTGTGTATATTAGTTAACAGTGTGTATATTAGTCATGTATATTAGTTGTATTTATTAATTATTGTGTATATTACTTGTCAGTCAGTATGTATATTAATTGTGAATATTCTGTATATGAATTATCAGTGTATGTTTAAGTGACAGACCGATTAATCAGACTAGTATAAATTTGGGGTGAGTGGATCCTCGGTTGCTCACCTTCAGATGGTGCAGAACGCCGCTGTGCGTCTTTTAACTGGAACCCGTAAACATGAGCACATCTCACCAATTCTATCCTCACTCCACTTGCTCCCCGTGCATTTTAGGATTCATTTTTAAATAATTTTATTTGCTTTTAAAGCTCTTAATGACCGTGCCCCACCCTACCTCTCTGAGCTGACCAGTCACGTTATTTGTGTATATTGTGTATATTAGTTAACAGTGTGTATATTAGTCATGTATATTAGTTGTATTTATTAATTATTGTGTATATTACTTGTCAGTCAGTATGTATATTAATTGTGAATATTCTGTATATGAATTATCAGTGTATGTTTAAGTGACAGACCGATTAATCAGACTAGTATAAATTTGGGGTGAGTGGATCCTCGGTTGCTCACCTTCAGATGGTGCAGAACGCCGCTGTGCGTCTTTTAACTGGAACCCGTAAACATGAGCACATCTCACCAATTCTATCCTCACTCCACTTGCTCCCCGTGCATTTTAGGATTCATTTTTAAATAATTTTATTTGCTTTTAAAGCTCTTAATGACCGTGCCCCACCCTACCTCTCTGAGCTGTTGCAGTTCTATGCACCTTCCCGCTCTCAGGTCAGCTGACCAGCTGCTCCTTGTAGTGCCTAAAACTAGGCGTAAACTCAGGGGGGACCGTGCTTTCTCTGTTGTCGCCCCTAAAATATGGAACGAGCTGCCGCTGAATATTAGGCAGGCCTCATCACGGTCCCATTTTAAAAGCCTCCTTAAGACCCACCTTTTCTCTCTGGCTTTTGACACCATATAGCTTGTTGATTTTATTGTGTTATTGTTGTATCGTTTTGTGACTGTGTCCTTTGCTTTTAAATACTTTTAAAGGAACACTCCAACATTTTGGGAAATTTGCTTATTTGACATCTACGCTGGAGTTAGACAAGAAGATACATACCTTTTTCTTCTCTGTGCATGCAGTAGGAGTAGGAAGACGTTGGGAACTAGGCTAATGGAGGAACCTACTTCCAGTGACTCCTACTGCATGCACAGAGAAGAAAAAAGGTATGTATCTTCTTGTCTAACTCCAGGGTAGATGGCAAATAAGCTAATTTCCCAAAATGTTGGAGTTTTCCTTTAAGTACTCTTATCCATTTTAATTTTTATTGTTGCCTATGTTTATCTTTTCTTCCCTTTTTAGCACTCTTGTTCTTTTATCTATTTTTAGTGCTGCTTATAGTTTCTTAGTATGCTGCCTCTGTACAGCACTTTGTGCCCCTGTGGCTGTTAAATAAAGTTGGATTGGATGGGATAGTATTTAACATTTTGAGATTATCAGCATCTAATAGTCCTCAGCCAGCTCACAAGGCCAATAAAAATAGAAATAAATGTCTGCAGACATATCTTGCATTTTCTCTCTCCCTCCATGTGTGTTTGTGTCTTGTGTGTGTCTGTGATTCAATGCTGCACCAAGCTAACTTAGCAGTGTTTAATGAGATATTAGTGGATTCAATACACCAAGCTAACTATGTTTAATGAGAGATAGTAGTGGATTCAATACACCAAGCTAACAGTGTTTAATGAGAGATAGCAGTGGATTCAATACACCAAGCTAACAGTGTGTAATGAGAGATAGGCTTCCTGGGACAGAATCTCCACTCGATCACATTGTTCAGGACCCTCTCACATTAGTCACTTGGTAGATGATATGAGCAGGTTGTGCGAGTGAACAATTTAAAACAAGTGCACTGCTGAGACAGAGTGCAGATCTACTTAAGTAAACAGAGACAATGCAGACAGACAATAACATTAGTGTTAAATAAATGTCCATTTAAGTTCAGCATTTTTTGCAAACAGATGCCTCTTACAGGTTGCAGCTGAGAGGTATGAGCTGGAAAACACAATGGGGCCATAGCCTGAAGTCTTATCTAGTACAGGTCCAAATAAAATGCCAATACCACAGAAAATGAGAAAACATGAGAATGTTTTTCTAATGGTATCTATGTATAGGTATGTTTATCCAAAATGGCCATTGGCACCAATGCATTGGCACACAATATATAATATCATTATATATTGGCCATCAGCCGCCCTGCTCTCTAAATATTGGCCAGTGAAAAACCCATATCAGTCGACCACTAGTATATTGTGTATATATTAGTGTCAGCCTGAGGTACCTGTCGTCTTCTTTGAACTCAGAGTAATTCCTGTCAGAAGTTCCAGTCAGGGAGGCAGGGTTTAGCTGTTCTATTACCCACGATGCTGTGCGAGTGCGTGGGTCATAGGAAGTGACATATGACTCTCTGGTCTTAATGTTAGCCAGTGAAGGGAAGCCATACTTCATCACTGCTCCAGGGCTAGGCCTGCCGCCCGCCATGGCTCCACCCCCCTGGTACACCTGGAGGATGATGAGGAGGTTTAGTTCTACCTGTCCACTTACAGTTTGGCTGCAATTTTACTCTTAAGTATAATAGATTGACTTTTTATTTCCAAATTACAGCAGGTATGGTTTTGCATGCACAGACTATTTGGGGGGCAGGGGCTCAAGGGGGAGGGGGGGGGGGGGGGGGGGTTGCATGCGGGGGTACTTTCAAAATAGATAAGGTCTATTTATTACATTTCAGTCTTCATATTTTTTCGTGGATAGTAGTATACATTTCTGTCTTCATATTTCTTCGTGGATAGTAGTATACATACATTTTTCTTTATGTCTTGCACATTATGGGAAATGACAATAAAGTTGACTGACATTTCCGTCTTCATATTTCTTCATGGATATGGATAGTAGTATACATTTCCGTCTTCATATTTCTTCATGGATATGGATAGTAGTATACATTTCCGTCTTCATATTTGAAAAAGAAAAGGGGCACTTGGGGCAAAAGGGCAGGGGCTCAAGCCCCCCTTCGGCCCCATCTGTGCACGGCACGCCACTGTCCATATACATGTAGATTGATATAATTGATATAGATTCACAGACACGAGTCAAATCGTTACTAGAGGACAAGTTAACGTTGTGTCAGAAAGACAGGAAGTGAAGTGAGTCACTGGCTCAAATTAAATTAAATTAAATGAAACCTGTTACATCAAGTGTTGTGTGTATTGTATATAATAATAATTAATAATAATAATTAATAATAATAATAATAATAATAATAATAATAATAATAATAATAATAATAATAATAATAATAATAATAAACGTTATTTGTATAGCACCTTTCATACAAAAATTGCAGCTCAAAGTGCTTCACAACAGCAGAAAGACAAAGTGAGCACATAAAGTGCAGACATATAAAACCACAGTTTTTCACATTAGAATCTAACATCCCAACAGGCTGTTTATGGTTTGATTCTGTTTTTAAAATAGACAATAATAAAAAGAGTAAGATAGAATAGACAGAGTAAAATAGTGCAATAGTGCAGTGCAATAAGTAGTATCATTGTGTATATTGTGTCCTATGTTGTTTTTTATATACACCATGGGAATGGGGGGGACGCAATTAATTTGCTGTATGTCTTGTTAAAGGAAAACTGACAATAAAGTTTACTTTGACTTTGACGTACAAACAAGGAGCGCCACGTAGTGGCCAAACATGGCACTGCAGCCAAATAACACAAAAATATAGGCACTTTGTGCTCGTTACTTCTCCTACTACTGCTCTGGACTCGTACCTCCAGCTCGCCGTGCGCTTCCAGGCTTGGTATGGGTACCATGGGGACTCTGGCCAGGAGACCCAGCCTCTGGTCGCTCTGATCCGTACTGCTGCTGCTCCACAGCCCACTGACCGCGACTCCCAGCCCGGTGCCTACTGCCAAGGACAGCCCGGACACTGCCCACTGGGAGCACCACCGCCGCCGCATGTCACCAGAACCAAACCACACACCCCAATAACAAAACTAGAATATAAAGAATATACTAGTACAATCTATCTGACGACTTGGTGGAAAGCGACCGCTAGATTTAAATGTCCCCACGAATAGAACTATGAGTACTACTGAAGTCAGCTGGTGAGGTCGCACGTTGATGACGCAATATAGTACGCCGCCATGAACGCACACTTAAAGGGGCAGTTCCATACATAGATATCTATATGGTTCCATATCTATGGGCAGTTCGACCAAAAATAACCATATCCATAGCGGACGTTTTTTTCAAGGCGGACCGCTTTGAAAAAAGAAAAAAAATAAGCTCCGAGCGTTTTTCTGAGGCTCGCGCCAGCAGCGGCTCCATCCCTTCCTCGGTGAGTTACGGCACGGGCAGTGGTGCAGTCGTAATATGGGAACTGGTAACACGCCACGCCACGTGCAGGCGCGCGCGCGCGGGTACGTGCATGCGCACAGAACTGATTTATACACACGCACGCGCACACACACGCACACACACAAGCGCATATACGCAAGTGCAATCTTTCTATCATACAAGCTCTTCTTGCTCTCTATTTGTGTGAATGTGCGCGTGGAAAGCTGGCGCGCAGCACAGACGCTTGATTCAATATCGTAAGCAGGTAGACCCCCATCACGAATTCCGAGCCACATTAGTATTCACCCATAGCTGTCAACATTGGGTTTTAAAAAAACGTGCAGGTTTTAGCCCCGCCCCTTCTCCTGGCCCCGCCCCCTCAGCCCGCCCCCTCCCACCCGGCCCCGCCCCCTCCCAATGGAGCTGCCTCGTCGCTGCCATCTGCTGGTCAAAACCGGTATTATTTTGTTTTCCTACTGTGTAGAGTGTAAATGCTATAAAAATACAATAAATTACCTTTTATCAAAATATTAACCATTAAATAAAGGTTGTAATCTGTAAATGCATTTGATTTTACTGTAATTTGACAGTATTTGGAAACCATAGATGCCAGACATTTAGTTTTCTTGCAGCTTTTTTTCTTACAGTCTACAGTCAGTGAATCCTAAATCTCCACTAGGCAACCACTTAAAGTTATCAGTCCAACAAGGACTGGGTGAACTAGTTGCTACATTAAATTAATCAGATACCTGGTCAGTGGCGGCCGGTGGGTACTTCGCCACTAGGGGCGCTATACCAAACATTTTGCAAACATGTACAGTACAGTACCACGCAACAGACTCATGGCAAGACGTGAGCGATTCGACTCACGCTCACGGCAATGAATCGGCTCTTATGAACGAGTCGCTCAGCTGTTACTACAACAACACACAACCAGTCAAATAAAGTATAGTCTAGACTCTAATTCACAACTTGAAACACAATATATAAATAGAAAAGTTAGAAACAAAACTCGCCCCGTCTCCAAACACAGGCAGATCTCTCCCTCTCTCCTTCTCTCTCTCACACACAGCGCGACGTGGAATCGATTCGTTACACAATCAGACCTATTATATACCAAGAATAACTTCAGTATGAGTACAGGGCTGTACACATATTTTGCATATTGTTAAACGAGCCAAGGCTAGCTATTAAACTATCGATATGAATCGAAAATCTGGGACCCTGATGTAAACAAGACAAACGTCTTTCTCTGGTCTGCATCCCCTTAACAATTGTGTGTATTGAGCCGTACTGTATTGTACCCATTCTGCAATCTGTTAATAAAGTTCTCATTCATTCATTCATTCATTCAAACATAAACGATATTGAACAAGCCATAATCCACGTATTTTCAATCCGAGAGAGCTGCAGTAGTTAAATCAATGAGCCATCGACACAGTCAGTGTGCGGTAACGTTATTATTGCATCCAAGATTGATACACGGCTGGCTAGGCAGTTGGTAGTCATAGTCTTGTGTTATAAAATAAATAAACAATCAGCAATGTCTCGCTTCATGAATGGCCAGCAGTAGCCTAACAGTACTGCTACTAAAAAAAACTATTTACAAACGTTAACGTTAACCACAGAGAGAGAGAGAGAGAGAGAGAGAGAGAGAGAGAGAGAGAGAGAGAGAGAGAGAGAGAGAGAGAGAGAGAGAGAGAGAGAGAGAGAGAGAGAGAGAGAGAGAGAGAGAGAGAGAGAGAGACTCACTGTTTAGTTGAAACGTCCAGGGCAGGAGAGCTTGATAAACGTGTATAATCCACTGATGATGTATTCCAGACCACTGTCCACTGTAGTCTGTCTCCAGACTGCATCAGCCATATAGCTTGTTAGCCAAGTGTTAGCTCGTTAGCACAACACAAGTATATTCCTTTGTCCATTTCCGCTCGAACAGACTGCAAACTACCTGGCGTTCTATCGCCATGCTCTAAGACAAACTCTAACCTTAACCAACTTTGAAAGAGTGCCTAAGCTTAACAGTCTAAAGAACTTGCAGTCACGGCACGCTCGTCTAAGACAAACAGCTGCCTGCATCATTCTCACAACAACACAACTATCTCCACCGACGAACCTAGGAATAACCTAGAATTGGAACATTAGAAATTGGATTCGGCCAATCAGAGATTGTCTCTGTGAAATTCTGCTACGGAAAAAAATACTGGCGTCGGCCAATCAGAGAGCGTCTCCGCGAAATGCGGCTACAGATATTCTTGACGCGACTGGCTAGACCGCTTCAAATCGCGCCCGGATTCCAACATAATAGTCATATTTCAACGCACAACGCGTTATGCACTGATTGGCTGTGACGAATACAGCGATCAAACTGTGACGCGCACTCAGAGCGCTATCGCGTATAGCCCGGGCCGAGAAATACGAAAAAATAAAAAAAATAAAAAAAACATGATGTCACTTCCTGCTCTGGAAAACGAGTGTTTTTTAATTGCGATAATAACGTTATATTGTGCATTAGAAATACAAACATACTTAAAATGAGTAAATATTATTCACTTTAAACATGTTTATATTATTTATAGGGCTATAAAACAAAAAACAAAAAGATACTTTTTCTTGTTCTACTCTCATACACACTAAAAACAGATTGGTCAAATTTGACCCAATTTGGGTTATTTTTGACCCAATTCACTGGTAAAAAAGGGCCCGACCAGTGTGTGGGTTCATTTGACCCATTATTATTGGTTATTTAATATGACTCATAACTTGGGTCAAATAAACGAATACTTTTGATACTTTTACTTTTACTTTTACTTTTACTTTTCCATTTTAAAGGATAACTCCACTATTTTGGGAAATTAGCTTATTTAACATCTTCCCTGGAGTTAGACAAGAAGATGCATACCTTTTTTGTCTCTGTGCGTGCATTTTAGCTTTGGGAATAGATGCTCCGTTAGCATAGCTTAGCTTCATCACTGGAAGTGAGGCAGGACAGTAGCCTTACAGTGCCTTACAGTGTATTGCAAGGTCTGACATTGACCAAACTTGATATGCATGACCTTGGTGGGCTCTAGGTCAACTCCTGAAAAGGGGGTCAATGTCAGACTTTGCAATCAAAAGTTAGGGGGCTAATAACCCTTGCCATAATTTCAGTGCGCCCCTAACTTTTGATTGCAAGGTCTGACATTGACCCCCTTTTCAGGAGTTGACCTAGAGCCCACCAAGGTCATGCATATCAAGTTTGGTCAATGTCAGACCTTGCAATACACTGTAAGGCACTGTAAGGCTACTGTCCTGCCTCACTTCCAGTGATGAAGCTAAGCTATGCTAACGGAGCATCTATTCCCAAAGCTAAAATGCACGCACAGAGACAAAAAAGGTATGCATCTTCTTGTCTAACTCCAGGGAAGATGTTAAATAAGCTAATTTCCCAAAATAGTGGAGTTATCCTTTAAGGGTCAAAATAACCCAACCTCCAAGTTGATTTGACCCCATATTGGGTTATACCAACGACCCATTTTAAGGGTCAAAATAACCAAACTTCCAAGTTGATTTGACCCCATATTGGGTTATACCAACAACCCATTTTAAGGGTCAAAATAACCCAACTTCTAAGTTGATTTGACCCCATATTGGGTTATACAAACGACCCATTTTAAGGGTCAAAATAACCCAACCTCCTAGTTGATTTGACCCGTATTGGGTTATACAAACGACCCATTTTAAGGGTCAAAATAGTTGCTTTGACTGAATCTTGGGTTACATCAAAAGGGTCAAATAGACCCTATTCACAGCAGCCATCTTGTGAGCCAGATTGACAACGATTGACCAACAGATGGACACAGCAACATGATTAGTTACACATGTGTCAGTCTGGTTCACAGGATGTAGGTTTACCCTGCTGTGTCAAGATGGCTGCTGTGAAAAGGGCCTATTAACACAACTGCTATAGTTAGTACACTACATTAGGTTGGCACAGATGCTTGATTGAAAGGTATAACAGTCTAAATGTGCTGAAATCAATGAAAAGAACAGACCAAGGCGTAGAATACATTTAACTTCAAAATTTATTACACTTGTTGCATACATGTCACAACGTGTGGACATCAAAAAGTGCTTGTGCTGCTATAGTGCCCATGAAACACATCATGTCAACCTGATTTCCTGTTTAAATAATAAATAATACATATCGGTATGGTTTTGTACTGCTTTACTGCCCTGTTGGAACACTCCCCCAGATATTGATAGATCAAAACATATACTAAGGCTGTCAAAGTTAACGCGGTATTAACACGTTATCGCCCGATTCTATTGACACCACTATTTTTTTTAACTCACGATTAACTTTTAAGATTTTTTTTTACTAGACTATACTCAGGTGTATTATTGATGCTCTCATTGATACTATGTTTGTTTCTGAAGTGTGTGTGTGTGTGTGTGAGATATATAGAGAGAGAGGGGGGTGAGAGAGAAGGGAAGGTCAAGAGAGAAAGAGAGCTGGGAGAGTGTGTGTGAGAGAGAGGGGGGGGTGTGTGTGATTACTCAGCCCTTGTGTGGTTGAATGTAACAAGTTCCTAACGTTTTATTTCCCCTATTATTTCATGTACACTTTATTCATTGTTTTAATGAATTTTCTTTCTTTTAAGTTATTTTGTGCATCACTCTGTTTTGAATTTGATGCAAATTTGCAATGCATGAGGGTCATCCTTTTGTGTTAAATGGCTGCATAACGAAAGCATTTGTTGACTCGCATGTTGATAAGAGTATTAAAACTTGGAACTTGAAAAAGATCTGTAGAAAAAAAGAAAAAAAGAAAAAAATTGATTAATTTGTGATTAATCGCAAGTTAACTATGGACAATCATGCGATTAATCGTGTTAAATATTTTAATCGATTGACAGCACTAATATCTACATATAGAAATACGGGACTTAGCGTCTACCCATCTCCCTCCTCCTCCATCTCTTCCCCCACCTTCCCTCCTCCTACTTCACCTCCTCACTACGCCACCTCCTCTCCTTATACTCCTCCTCCTCCTCTCCTCCACCTTCCCTCCTGCTACTTCACCTATTCTACCTCCTCCTCATTTGTAAGTTTTGCGTTACGTACGGCTGTCCTTAAGAATGCTACATGCTTGGACTCTGGTCCCTCAATATTATATATAACGTGCTGGAGAAACTCCCATGCATGAACACACTGCCTGGGGTACTTTATGTCAAATACATAAAATGCTTTAAAACACGTATCAACTGCCCCGAGCATTGTGCTTTCAGGGTGTGCCCGACCTGCATAGATCACAAATGCCTGAGCACAACATGTGTGTGGTTCTCCCAGCACCAAAACCGAGGGAGAGGGTCTTGCCTGCTGGAGGTACTCCACCATATTTGTCCCAACCTAAAACAAGCACATAAGCAAAGAAAGAATGTTGAATACAGGTGAATCTTGGGTTGACAGCAAATCATAAGCAAGATAACAGGTTTATACCAACTATACAAGGGAGCTAAATTAAATCAAGTTTTTTTTTCTCATGCCAATGGAATGTGCAATGACATTTTGGAGTGCTCAAAACAGTGGTTTTAACTCGTCTTTGTAAATGAGGGAAACCTCAATGCCTTTTCGAGTTTAAATAGAGGTTATGGGGGCCTGGGGGACTTTGGTTGTCAGACCTTGGCTTGGTGGTGCAACCAAACTCTGTGGGTGCAACCTATAGGCTCTCTGAAGCAGCAGATAGGCTCTCTGAAGCAGCAGATAGGCTCCCTGAAGCAGCAGATATGCTCTCTGAAGCAGTTAGGCTCTCTGAAGCAGCAGTTAGGCTCTCTGAAGCAGCAGATAGGCTCAAGCAGCAGATAGGCTCTCTGAAGCAGCAGATAGGCTCTCTGAAGCAGATAAGCTCTCTGAAGCAGCAGATAGGCTCTCTGAAGCAGCAGATAGGCTCTCTGAAGCAGCAGATAGGCTCTCTGAAGCAGCAGTTAGGCTCTCTGAAGCAGATAGGCTCTCTGAAGCAGCAGTTAGGCTCTCTGAAGCAGCAGTTAGGCTCTCTGAAGCAGCAGATAGGCTCTCTGAAGCAGCAGATAGGCTCTCTGAAGCAGCAGATAGGCTCTCTGAAGCAGCAGTTAGGCTCTCTGAAGCAGCAGATAGGCTCTCTGGAGCAGATAAGCTTTCTGAAGCAGCAGATAGGCTCTCTGAAGCAGTGTATAGGCTCTCTGAAGCAGCAGATAGGCTCTCTGAAGCAGCAGATAGGCTCTCTGAAGCAGCAGATAGTCTCTCTGAAGCAGTTAGGCTCTCTGAAGCAGCAGTTAGGCTCTCTGAAGCAGCAGATAGGCTCTCTGAAGCAGCAGATAGGCTCTCTGAAGCAGCAGTTAGGCTCTCTACAGCAGAGAGGCTCTCTGAAGCAGCAGATAGGCTCTCTGAAGCAGCAGATAGGCTCTCTGAAGCAGCAGATAGGCTCTCTGAAGCAGCAGATAGGCTCTCTGAAGCAGCAGTTAGGCTCTCTGAAGCAGCAGATAAGCTCTCTGGAGCAGATAGGCTCTCTGAAGCAGCAGATAGGCTCTCTGAAGCAGCAGTTAGACTCTCTGAAGCAGCAGTTAGGCTCTCTGAAGCAGTTAGGCTCTCTGAAGCAGATAGGCTCTCTGAAGCAGCAGATAGGCTCTCTGAAGCAGCAGATAGGCTCTCTGAAGCAGCAGATAGGCTCTCTGAAGCAGCAGTTAGACTCTCTGAAGCAGCAGATAGGCTCTCTGAAGCAGTTAGGCTCTCTGAAGCAGATAGGCTCTCTGAAGCAGCAGATAGGCTCTCTGAAGCAGCAGATAGGCTCTCTGAAGCAGCAGATAGGCTCTCTGAAGCAGCAGATAGGCTCTCTGAAGCAGCAGTTAGACTCTCTGAAGCAGCAGATAGGCTCTCTGAAGCAGTTAGGCTCTCTGAAGCAGATAGTCTCTCTGAAGCAGCAGATAGGCTCTCTGAAGCAGCAGTTAGGCTCTCTGAAGCAGATAGGCTCTCTGAAGCAGCAGATAGGCTCTCTGAAGCAGCAGTTAGGCTCTCTGAAGCAGCAGATAGGCTCTCTGAAGCTGCAGATAGGCTCTCTGAAGCAGCAGATAGGCTCTCTGAAGCAGCAGATAGGCTCTCTGAAGCAGCAGATAGGCTCTCTGAAGCAGCAGATAGGCTCTCTGAAGCAGCAGTTAGACTCTCTGAAGCAGCAGATAGGCTCTCTGAAGCAGTTAGGCTCTCTGAAGCAGATAGGCTCTCTGAAGCAGCAGATAGGCTCTCTGAAGCAGCAGATAGGCTCTCTGAAGCAGCAGATAGGCTCTCTGAAGCAGCAGTTAGGCTCTCTGAAGCAGATAGGCTCTCTGAAGCAGCAGATAGGCTCTCTGAAGCAGCAGTTAGGCTCTCTGAAGCAGCAGATAGGCTCTCTGAAGCGGCAGATAGGCTCTCTGAAGCAGCAGATAGGCTCTCTGAAGCAGATAGGCTCTCTGAAGCAGCAGATAGGCTCTCTGAAGCAGCAGATAGGCTCTCTGAAGCAGCAGACCCCTTGCAAATGGGTGTAGCATTCCCTGAGGGGGAGGAGCTGCGCATTATATGGCTTTTTTTGCTTACCTTGCTTCCTCTAGAACTCCACCCCTCTTTTGCGAACTCCAAAAGCGGTACTGCTGGTTCTGGTGAGGGGAGGTACTGGTGGTTCGTGTGAGGGGAGGTACTGGTGGTTCTGGTGAGGGGAGGTACTGCTGGTTCTGGTGAGGGGAGGTACTGCTGGTTCTGGTGAGGGGAGGTACTGCTGGTTCTGGTGAAGGGAGGTGCTGGTCCTGGTGAGGGGAGGTACTGCTGGTTCTGGTGAGGGGAGGTACTGCTGGTTCTGGTGAGGGGGGTACTGGTGGTGCCTCCTCATCGATATCTTGATCTGAAAGACAAAGACAGAAAACAAAGAAAGACTTTTACAGTAATTTCAGTGCCATCCAGTGCAGCAAACTCCAACACAGGACCAGGCTGGCAGGACCAGAGACCAGGACAAGAACAGGATGATAACCAAGATGAAGAACAGAATAATTTGTGTGTGCATGCATGTGTGTTGAAACCCTACTGAACAATACTGCTTAGTCATGGAAACATTTTCATGGTCAAGAAAGTACTAGCTCTTCAGCATTGAAAATATTAGCAGCCTGATTTGGTACATTAGGTGGCTGGGCCAGGGCCTGGTTGTCGTTATGTTCTCCTTGCAAGACCGAATGAAAGAAAATGTTCTGCTACAAACTCCCTCACAACATTGGATATAAGTGGATGAAGCGTTTATATTGTGTGCTACTCGTAAATGTGAAAAGAGAGACTTGGCATCACCAGGAATTAGCCTTTTGCATTTAAAGCATGTAAACGCCATCTGCCTTGATATGTTAGAACTCTTAACTTAGTGATCACTTACAAATTCTCTGTAAAGTTTTGAGAACTTGAGCCGGGGGCCTATTTTGGGGATGAGGTTCCGGATTGTTTCGTCATCTAAAAGTTGAAACGCCTCCTCATCAATATCTTTATCTGAAAGACAAAAGACAGAAAACAAAGAAAGACTTTTACAGTCCAGGCAGCAAACTCCAACACAGGACCAGAGACCAGAACAAGAACAGGATGAGAACCAAGATGAAGAACAGAATAATGTGTGTGCATGTGTGTTGAAACCCTATACTGCTTAGTCATGGAAACATTTTCATGGTCAAGAAAGTAAAAATGCTCACCTTTAAAACTGTCTGTGAGCTCTGGCAATTGCCACTCAATTAATTTTTCTGTGACAAAGCTGTCCATCAAGACTGGCCTGAAACAAAAGAAAGCAATGTGGAAATGAACACATCTGCAATTAATTAATGCCTCATGCCCAAGTACTCAGCCACGTGTGCACGATAGGCCAAGTACTAGCTGACATAGCAGCCTAGAATATTTAGCACTGAATTCAGGTGTAAAAAGCCTCACCACATGTCTGGCTTCTGCAGTCTACTGCTTAATTTAGTATAGGATGTTGTAAATTGATGCCCGAATCGCGGGACATTAGAGAGATGATGGAAAATGTAGACCTCAAAACGGCGAAAAATGGCTCTAAATCACAGTATGTAGCTAGCTAGCCAACCAGCTATGTCACCGCATTGAGAGGACAACAGCTTTATTACACACATATGGTTAATAAAGATATCAATCATATAACGTTACACAGCTATAGATAATCTCCAGTTAATCTGGTATCATTACAACCCAAAACATGGTAAAATGTGCAATAACAGTAACGTTACTAGTACTGGTTAACTAGGCCTAGCTACTAGCCAGAACCTTTGTAATACTCATAGACTTGGTCACTTTCGGTAGCATGCTTGAACGGTAATGATTTATGTGTCGTATCGTGTCGTGTGGCTTATTTATTAATAGAGGTTACCACATATTTTTACAAGGTTAGAGATGAACCGATTATAGAAATGAGTAGCTAAGTTGCAACTTGCGGTGGATAGCTAGCTACCTAGCTAGCTGATGACGCGACAGATAGCTGTGAAGAGCTAGTTAATTTAGTTCCACAACGTTCACAGTGCATGGTTAACACGACGCAATATGTACAATGGATGGGTTGAGATATAAATACTGTGCTAACGAAACGAGATCTTACCTTGAGTCAGTGAAGTCTTTTCCGTGATCGTGAAGAGGGTTTGTTGGATCGTGTTGACTGTGAACGTGGGACCGTGTTGACTGTGAACATGACCGTCTGACTGACTGGAACATATAGTTCCCAGTGGGGGAGGGGTGTAGCTTTGCAGATCCCGGCGAAAACACCCAGCTCTCTGACCCAACACATGGGTTATGTCTCAGAAAATTTACCCATAATTATTATAACTCACAAATTGGGTCAAAATTGGGTCAAAATTAAATCTCAATAACCCAAATAATGGTTATGCTCAGAGAATTAACCCATAATTTTAACCCAACACGATTAACCAAGAAATTGGGTTATAGAATTGACCCATCTGTTTTTAGTGTGTATAACCAGGCAGGGCCTGAAGGGGGGGCGGCGCCCTTGCGCCCCTAGTGGCAGAGCCGCCACTGTACCTGGTTGAAAGTGAAATGCTGTGAACATCCCTGCATTAAGTGTAAGACAAATTCAGTATAAATTCAGTTTATGTAGTAGTAGCATTAACATGTTCATATTTATTGAAATCTTACAATTCATACATAAATGTTATGATGAATTGAAAATGGGGGAAGAAGTCCTTCTCTGGTCTGCATCCCCTTAACAATTGTGTATTGCACAATACTGTATTGTACCCATCTGTTAAAGTTAGCAATCAATCAATGTATTACCAGTGTCTTTATACCTTCATCACTGTAGGCTACATATTAATACGACAACTCAAGAAGAATCAAGAGGTTTATTTGTCACATACAGTGAAATGCAGGTGGTCACGCCCGCATTGATTGTGCAAAATGCAAAAAAATATAAGGTAACAGGATATGCATGATAAAAAAAGACATGCCATGTTCCTGAAAAAGCTATAAAAAATACCTATGGTCATTAATTTAGCAGTGGGAAATGGGAATATCATTTTTGGAACAGTGTGTGTGTATATTATGTCTGTGTAGTATGTCTGTATGTCTGTATTGAGCCGTACTGTATTGTACCCATTCTGCAATCTGTTAAATAAAGTTTTCATTCATTCTACAGAGAAAAATGATAGAAAAAAAGCCAATGCGATTTTGTGTTTTTCCTCAATATCTCTGCAATGCCTGCGAGTTACCAGTAACTGTATTTGTCATACCATGACAATTCACGACAACTTTTAAAACGGATCAATTTATTTATATGTATAAATCGCATTCAGGAAATTGGGCGTCAGTGGAGGAATGGGAGGAGGGGACAGTGGAGGCGCAGAGGCGCAAACGGCTGTTAGTGTTCACCAACCAACACATTTACACATTCCTGCATTTGTATTGTTTTATCCACAGAATATTTGCAAACCTTTTGTTCCAGAGACAAAAGCCACAGAGTGGGCAATCAAGAGACACTGGCTAAGTTGATTTGACACGCTCGGTCCGCGGCCGCCTCGGTGCGTCAGTCTACTCAATCCCCTGAGCTCTGAGCTTTATCCGGTCGCGTCGCTGTCTTCTTCTGGTCGCAACGGTCTGACTTCCTGTGATAACGGTCTAATCTACACTGCTGCCACCTGTCGTCACGGAGGAGAATTGCACCCATTTTGTAAAAAAAAAAATAATAATAATAAGTACTAAATACGTACCAATCCGTGAGCCGTGAAGAGGCCGTGCAGAGGGTAGAAAAAACAGGAGAATCCCGGTAAAACCGTGAGTGTTGACAGCTATGTATTCACCTCCACTGCCTGTGTCACACAGAATGAAGGGGGAGATGCATTCAGATAGCCAACACCCAGACACTTAGTCTACCTGCGCTTTTTGTTATGTAAAACGGTGGCCGGGTACTTAGTCACAACGAATGGATACAGCGCATTTTTGTGTGCGCGTACACGCGAGTACACATCCGTGCGCGATCGCGCGTACTTCTGCCTCAGTGATCTGGTAACACGGCGTGTAACCGCGTGTGACCACGACTGCACCACTGGGCACGGGCACACTGAACGCGCACGATTTTCACGCACGGGTTCCGCGCGGGATCGCGCGCCTGGCCAGGCACACCTCCGACGACTTGAGCGTGCCGAAGCGCACCGAGGAAGGCACATCTACATTGGGACAGCTGTAAATGCCTAGTCTATATGCGAAGTCAGTCCCCGTTTGAAGATTTCCAGTTAGTGTTCTATTGTCCATTTTGTATGTATAACCCGTTATTATATAATTAATTAGTATGTTAGAATTCATTTTAGAATGATGATCAGTGTGACTGTACTCCTGAAAGAGCAGCGTGGAGCCCCAGCAGCAGCAAGAGCTCTATCTCTCTCTCTCTCTCTCTCTCTCTCTCTCTCTCTCTCTCTCTCTCTCTCTCTCTCTCTCTCTCTCTCTCCCTCTCTCGCTCTCTCTCTCGCTCCCTCTCTCTCTCTATCTCCCCCCCCTCTTTCTCCCCCCCCCCCTCTTTCTCCCCCCCCCCCCCCTCTCTCTCTGTCTCTGTCGGGACAGACAGGCAACCAGATATAGACAGATAGACAGACAGACAGACAGACAGACAGACAGACAGACAGACAGACAGACAGACAGACAGACAGACAGACAGACAGACAGACAGACAGACAGACAGACAGACAGACAGGGCGGGGTACTAACTATAGTAATATGCAGTGGCGGCGGGTACATTCTTCTCCATGAGGGGCGCTATACCAAACATTTTGCAAACATGTACCACGCATTGGCGAATATTTAATTGGGTACAACTATCACCATTGCCATCAATCAATATATGATCACAGTCAGTCAAATGCAGCTACGCTTCCAATATGCCCTACACAATCAGAGAGAGAGTGAGAGAGAGAGAGAGAGAGAGAGAGAGAGAGAGAGAGAGAGAGAGAGAGAGAGAGAGAGAGAGAGAGAGAGAGAGAGAGAGAGAGAGAGAGAGAGAGATCGCAACTCTCACTTGTTAAGTTGAAACGCACAGTGGTCCAGCAGGCAGAAGGGCTTGATAAAGTATATCCACTGTCCAGACTGTGTTGATGTCCATCCATGTCCACTGCATCCATATATAGCTTCTTGTTAGCCTTTGTTGATGTCCATCCATGTCCACTGCATCCATATATAGCTTCTTGTTAGCCTTAGGCAACAAGTACTGTGTGAGTGACGAGCTGTGTCTTTGCCCATTTCCGCATCGAACAGCCTGCAAACTACCAGGCGTTCCTATCGCCCTGCTCTAAGACAAACTCTAACCTTAACCAACTTTGAAAGAGTGCCTAAGCTTAACCGTCGAAAGAACTTGCCGTCATGCTCTAAGACAAAGTGTGACTGCATCACAACAACACAACAGCTAGCATCGAGTAACTATCTACTAACCAGAAACTGACGTCGGCCAATCAGAGAGAGCGTCTCAGAGAAATGTGGCTACGGAAAAACTGTCGTCGGCCAATCAGAGACCGTCTCCGAGAAATGCGGCTACGGAAAGTCTCGACGCTGCTGCTTAGATGATAATAGATCGCTTGGAAAAGCGCCCGGCTTCCATCATAATACATCATATTTCAACGCACAGCGCGTTACGCACTAATTGGCTGCGACGGATACAGCGATGAAACCAGTGCACGGCGTGCACGGCCACTGTAAGCGCTATTGCGTCTAGCCCGAGAGAAATGCGGCTACAGGTTGCCCGAGAGAAATGCGGCTACGGAACGTATTCTCTATCAGACAGTCACTTCCTGTTCATGAAAACAATTATTTATATTTGATATATTAACGTTATATTGTGCATTGGAAACACAAACATACTTAAAATGAGTAAATATTGGGGCGGTTAGGTGGCGTAGCGGAGATTGCGTTCGTCACCAACCCCGGAGCTGTGAGCTGGATTCGCCTGTTCGAATCCAGCTCACAGCTCCGGGGTTGTCACCAGCTTGGCTGGCCGTTCACACTAATACAATTGGCTGTATTAGAGGGTGGGAGAAGCTGGCGGGGTGGGTCCGGGTCGTTGTAAACAGCGACTCCTACAGTTCGGTCGGGGCGCCTGCTAAGCGCGGATAGGACCTGGGTGGGATAGTGTGATCCTTCCACACGCTACGCCCTCTCAGGGAGGATCCACGCTGCCAGGTGAAAAGAAGCGGTTGATTGGCTGGACGTGTGTCGGAGGAAGCACGTGATAGCCTCCACTCTCCCAGATGATCTGACTGTGGGGGGTAAGTGCGCAGCGACCAGGAAGGGGACTGGGAATTGGCATACGACTAACATTGGGATGGGAGAAAAATCGGAGGAAAATGGAGGGGGAAAAAGATAATTTTTTTTTAAATGAGTAAATATTATTCATTTTAAACATGTTTATATTATTTATAGGGCTATAAAAAAAATCTTCTTCTTCTCTCTTTTAAGCAGGGAGGGCGGCGCTCTAGCGCCCCCATTGACCAGCCGCCACTGGTAATATGGTTTATTTGCATTGGGAAAGATACAGACACATACTGGTTGAACAACATCTATTGAAAGAGAGAGAGAAAAAGAGAGAGCTGTACTGTATTGTATACCCATTCTGCAATCTGTTAATAAAATATACACTGATATCAAGCCTACTGGTTGCTGTTCAATAATAATAATAATAATAATAATAATCATAATTACCATAATTAGCTGTCAGGAAACAAATAAAATGTTTGTCATTATAGGTGACAAGGTGGAGTGACTTAATGACTGCTATATCCTGCTATTATTATTATTATTATTATTATTATTATTATTATTATTATTATTATTATTATTATTATTATTATTATTATTATTATTATTATTATTATTATTATTATTATTATTATTATTATTATTATCACTTTGATCGCCATGGTTAAATTCATAATTTACCATCCCTAGCCAGCTCTATTTGTCTATGGAGAAGTTCCCCTTCTTTGCAGGGCTATAACTTTTTAAATTCTATTGCTAAATTGACATTATTATGGCCCATTCAATGTCCTATATGTATTGTTCAGGGTGTATCAATGTTATACTTTTTCATTCACATATTCATACTAAAATACGGTCTAAAGTATAAGTATGTTTTTATCGTTTTCTGCAGCTTTCTCCAGAACTTGATTTATAGCCCCAAATGCACTATATTGATGATCAAATACAGTTTGGTAGCGATCGGTGCCAGATGAAAAATTTCAACTGGAGGTACTTCTAGAAGTTACTATGTATCATCTGATATTGACCGGATGGGCGAGGGGGCGTTTATAATTCCGTGGGCAACGTTATACCATTCATCTAGTGTGGGTCATATGATCATCAGATCAGTTAGTATAGAAGACGTTAGAAAATAACGTTGAAACTCACCGTATCTTCCTCGCGCCGTTGGACGATCAGCTTGGAGTAGACAGTTTTCGATTATGTGATGTTGATCCTGATGAACCATTTCCAGGTTGTATAATACTATATACGTCCAAATAACGTTGTTTATTGAGTTAGGGCGAGCGATTGATTATCCAGTGTGTTGAGATAGAGTCCTGCTAATGATCGCGAGTGCCCGGACGATTTATGGATGAGCACTTCCTGTTTGACGAGTCACTTCCTGTTGGCGATCTGCCGATCGGCCACCAGATGGCGCTCTTGAACCACTAGAGAGTTGAGTGGAGATCAGCAGTACTTTGGTTTCTAAACTGAGTGGCTGATAGGTACTACGGACATCAGCCGCTTGGGGTCCTGACTTGATGACGGACTATGAGGTTGCTATCGACTGGGTCGCCAGCCGGTCAGGAGAGCGTTATGACCCCTGCTTATAGTCACAGAAACGCAGGAAGTGGGACTGTGAGGTGACTGGACAGTATTGGCATAAATGCACTTGGCTCAATGTACAGTCAGGCCACAGTAACCTTACTAGCCGATACAGGGTTAGTAGGCGAGTTGTGCTTCTGTGATCAGTGTTTTTGAAAAGAAAATGCTGGGAAGCAGAGGGGTAAGGGGTGTCAATTCAGAGGAATCTGGACTGTAAAGGGATCCAGCCTTAAACTGCACCTGAAGGTAAAATAAGGGGACTTCTTCTGTTCATGAGAGGAGACCTTAGCCTGGAAGTGGAGGCCTGTATCCCTGTTGGGTGAGAGGGGGTCCGGTGTAGGAGGCAAGGCGGCCCTGAAAAGCCGGTTGCCCCACACTTTGCACCTCCTAAACTTGTTTGGGGAAAGGTGCATCTAAGTAGGGCAAGGAGTGCATCCGAACGGGAGGAGGGTACTCTTAACTGGAAGGAGGTTAAAAGGGTCAAAGCGATAAGTAGACTCTCTGCCATTATCTCCATGGCTCTCACCTCTGACAGTCCATTCCTGGTTTCGCCCCCCTTGAGCCTGATCTGGGGAGAAAACCACGTACCTATTTTGTTCAGCCACATTTTGTTGAGCCTGCTGTTGGGAGGGGTCTGGAAATTCGCCCCGCCCGAGGCTCTCAGCACCCTGTCGAGGCCCCGCTCCCTGTCCGGGCAACGGGGCACAGGGCATTGCTTGATCACGGCGGCCTAATTCCGACGCCCGAAGCATGACCTCAATCACTGTACCATCTAGCAGTACATTCTTTCTCGCCAGTTCTTGCTCCAGTCTCTGCGTCTCGCGTGCGGCTTGACCAATCTCCAGCTGTGTCTTCATCAGGTCTCGATGAACTGCCTCATGTCGTTCGAACGCTGCTATAAACGCTCTCTGTTGTCTATAGGTCGACGCCTCTTCCCCCATCCCAGCGCTGGCGGTCTGACTTCCCATCTCCGGGCCCCGCCTCTCATCTTGACTCTGGTGCTGAGGGGGGCCTGGACAGGGGGAGCTTGCGGGCTGTGGGCACTGTTCTTGATACCGACCTTGGTTTTGCCCGTGTCCGCCTCTGCGTCTGTTATTCCATCGCGGACCTCCTCCTCTGGGTTGAGGACGATACTCTCCTCCTTGGGGTCGATATCCTTGGTCACAGTCCCTAGATGTATGTCCGAGATTTTCGCACAACCAGCACACCACCCTGGCCCTTGCTGACTGGCTCCTCGTCCCCTGGCCACGCCTCTCAGTTTGGTACTGATGTTGGGGGTGGGGGGAACCTGGGCAAGGGACACTGGTGGTCTGTAAATTGCAGTCACCTGCAATGGACACTCCAGCGTGGATCGGCTCGGGTAATACAGTTGTCTCTGGTTCTCTCTCCCCAAAGACCCCCTGTGTTGGAGTTAAAGACATTATTTCCAGTCCCTCCGTCACGCTCGTCTCATGAGGGAAATCAGTCATATTCAAATCAATCAGGTTAACGTCACTGCTCAATTCGGTCAATGAAATGTCTGCAGAAGTTATCGGCATTTCCCCCCCATTGGCCTGACTACTGTGGCCATTTTTATATTGCTTCTATTTATTATACTATGGGTTAATGAAATAGACTATTTTTTCTTCTAATTGCTCCTATCAAATTTGGTGACTCTGCTCTATATTAATCATTCACCCTCACTCTCATACTCTCAAATTTTACCGTTTGGAAAGCAAGTTTCTCTGCACTTCAACCTATTTTTACAATCTTGAGTTAAAAATCACTCATACTGGCAGAGTTATTTGGTGCAGACCGGAATTGACAAAACGCTTAGTGATACTACACCCAGACTTCAACAGTCAATTTGATCCCTCGTTGGAGTTTGGAATCGTCAGCCCTGCCTCTGTCCGCCCTCGAGCAGCTGTGAAGAAAGAAAGAAAAAAAACACACACTTAATTATCAGTGGCATTTCCCTTTCACAATCCATCATTATCTTTAAGCATGGAATGTCGGGCCGCTTCTATACTAATATCACTTTAAAGAGCGTTAGTGCAATTTGCTTTTGAATTTTAACGACACGGCCTTAGTTGTGTTCTGTCTGTTGTCTTCATCGGAAAACTGGATCTTCCAATCCCATCACATGACTCTGGGGAACACTATTTCGCATCAGCCTCTTCCGTCTGTTGATCAATCAGAAATTTGTTATTCACAGCCTATAATTTCTAAACACTTGTGCTGGATATGGTAATTTAGTTGCTTAAAATCGCTTCTTCCACTTAATGAATTTGTAATTCCTTTGTGATAAAATATTCTAAATCTTATTGCGCTTCAAATGACTATGTGCATATGTAATTAAACATTTCCTTCTATGTGTAGCTGTATTTATTACTTTATCTGAGAAAGTCCAAATTGTATTCCTCATCCATCGCTTTTTACCCTATGTGTAGCTGTATTTATTACTTTATCTGAGAAAGTCTAAAATTTATTTCTCTCATCATTTCTTTTTACATCACAGTATTCACATAATGTATTCATAATTAATACACACTCCCCCCGTTTTAACACCTTAACCTTAGGTGCTAAACACCACGCTTTCAACTCACGAGGAATTAAATAAATTTTCAGTGATTTACATCACAGAATCCCTGTGGCTTGGAACAGCGTCCCACAACCTGTTTATTAAACTACAGGTGCAGACACCACCCCCATTTTGAAATCCCTGCAGACCAATGATATCCCACTGGTCCGCCGACTCGCAGCCCAAGGCATCCCTCCCAGTTTGCAACCTGGAAAGCGAAACCCCGGGCTCCCCACACAAGGATATTCAAAATCCACACATAATATGACTTAATGCGCGCAGTGTGGCAGCAAGCTACGACGCCGCGCACACATGACGCACCCACATTAATGTGCGCAGTTAGACAGCGAGCTTCGATGCAGCTGTCTACCACCGCCCGCCACGACGCCCGCGGTCCTCAGTAGGGGAGTTGGGAGCTGGTACCCCCGTCGAAATGAAAAGAAAAATTACACCTTCTTCGCCGAAATCTAAACACAACCGTGGCCGGCAGGAATCCTACCACTGAACCCCCAATGCATAACAAACCCTGGCACGTCCCCTCCATCATACGCCTTGTTCTTCTACCAACATCGCCATCGCAGGTGCAGCCGAGCAGAGCGACCCCTCATACGCAGGCCCATCTGCGTAGAGAGTCCCAAACCTAACCTCAACGCACGCTCCGACTTACGGCCCACCATCATGAACGCAACACACAAGACCCTGACACGGAGTCTCCATCACCCCAGCCAGAGTTCGTCCAAACGCAAAGGAAGAAGCACGAGCGCCATGCAAACCAAAGCGTAGCCCCACTGATTCAACACGACCGGCCGCCACCTAGGGCAGCCTCGTCAACCTGAACCCGTGTTGCCCCGGGTCAGCAGCGCCCCACTTCTCCGTCAAATCAAGGGCCCGGAAGCAACAATAACCAGCACTAGAACCCTACAGTAAATAACAACAACCAGCACTAGAACCCCTGCCGAAAATAACAATAACCTGCTCCAGAAACCCACAGAAAATAACAATAAACAATTAAACAAGTCCAAACAGTGTCAGGATCCTAGGCCCGGTCCTGGCTGGACTGGGCAGGATGGTAACACTGGGCAGTATCCTCCACCTAACTTTGGGCAATGCCCTCTATCTGACATTGGCCCTCGGCCTGACATTGGCGCCCTACCACCCTCTAGTGGTGACAAACAATCGGTGCGCTCCAGTACACTGGACATCCTGACTACTGTGTTAACTATAATTAATAGTTTGATTAATGTGGTGTCATGGTGTGTACTGTCATTGTCTTTCCCTTCCCTGGTGTGATGTCATGCACTGTTTTGGGTTGTTAGGAGTTGCTTTTGTGTTTAGTTGTGTTTAGTTGTTCTTTGCTTATTGTCTAGGTGTTGTTGTGATTCTGTGTTGGCCAGGTGTTCTTAATTGTTAATTAGTCGGGGTATTTAGGTGTCTGTCTGTCTCCCCTTCGTTGTGGCGACATTCCTCCAGTTACCCCCTGTTCCTCCACGTCGTGTCGCACCGTTCTCCCTCTAGTAAGTCTTAGTGTTTGTTGTTTTTGTATTGTGAAGTTTGTTATTTAGTTTCTGTATTCTCCTTGTATTGCACTGGATTCTACAGTAAACACCCTTCTCCAAGCTTCACTCCTCGCCTCTGCCTCCTCCATTCCTTCCCTTTCTGTATTATTGCATTCAACCTAACCCCGTCGTGACAGAATGTCGCCACCAACATTAACGAATGCAGCAGGAAAGGCAAGCGATACCATCACCGTTGTCCTGGCCCTGATGGCCGGTGACATGAAGAGTTACTCACTGGCCAAATGGGGGTTCCTACTCCGGAAGATCGACCAGGTCGCCACTGAGAACCCGACACTGCAGACGGCGATGTGGGAGATGGCTGAACATATTGCGGTCCTCATGGAGAAGCATAAGCCGAAGGCTAGTGTAGCTAGCCTGCCGACTGTTCTCAGGCTTACGGTCAGCCTAGATCCTCCCACAGCCGCTGAGGTTGCTCGGATGTCCATCGCCGGTCGGACGTCCACAGCTAACCTAGCTCCGCCGGTTAGCTTAGTGTCAAGAGCTAACCAGCCTCTCCCAGCTAACCTAGCTCCGCCCGTTAGCTTCATGCCAATAGCTAACCAGCCACTCTCAGCTAACCTAGCTCCGCCCGTTAGCTTCGTGCCAATTGCTGACCGGCTGTTCCCCGTTAGCACAGCTCCTCCTGTTAGCTCCGCCACTATAGATGACCAGACGTCCCCAGTTGGTACAGCTCTACCCGTTAGCTCCGCTCATACAGCTAACCAGACGTCCACAGCTAACATAGCTCCGCCGGTTAGCTTAGTGTCAAGAGCTAACCAGCCACTCCCAGCTACCCTAGCTCCGCCCGTTAGCTTCATGCCATTAGCTAACCAGCCACTCCCAGCTAACCTAGCTCCGCCCGTTAGCTTCGTGCCAATTGCTGACCGGCTGTTCCCCGTTAGCACAGCTCCTCCTGTTAGCTCCGCCACTATAGATGGCCAGACGTCCCCAGTTGGTACAGCTCTACCCGTTAGCTCCGCTCATACAGCTAACCAGACGTCCACAGCTAACATAGCTCCGCCGGTTAGCTTAGTGTCAAGAGCTAACCAGCCACTCCCAGCTAACCTAGCTCCGCCCGTTAGCTCCGTTTCAATAGCTAACCGGCCGTTTCAAGCTAGCACAGTCTCCACTGCCAGACTAGGCTCCAGGTTCAGGGTGAGCCTAGTATCTGAGAGAGACCAGATGTCTCCAGCTAGCACAGTCTCCACTGCCAGACTAGGCTCCAGGTTCAGGGTGAGCCTAGTACCGGAGACGGACCAGATGTCCCAAGCTAGCCAGGCATCCCCAGCTAACATAGCTCCGCCCGTTAGCCCCCTCCCAATAGCTAACCGGCCGTCCCCAGTTAGCACAGCCCCGCCTGTTAGCCCCGCTACAGTAGCTAACCAGACGCCCACTGCCAACCTAGGCTCCAGGTTCAGGGTGAGCCTGGTAGCGGAGACAGACCAGATGTCTCCAGCTAGCACAGTCTCCACTGCCAGACTAGGCTCCAGGTTCAGGGTGAGCCTAGTACCTGAGACGGACCAGATGTCCCAAGCTAGCCAGGCATTTTCAGCTAGCACAGTTCCCACAGTGAGTCCAGGGCCCACAGTTAGCCTAGCCCCCGAGGCTAGAATGGCTAGTAAGGCCTCCACAGCTGGTCCAGCTTCCACGCCCAGTCCAGCCTCAGCTCTGGGTCCTGGCTCCTCATCCCCGGATCCTACACCACGCCTCGCCGCCGGGACCGATCCGGTCTCCACGCCCTGCCCGGCCTCTCCACCTGGTCCGGCTGCCGTGCCGGCTCCCGGCTCTTCGACGGATCCTGGCTCCCCGTCTGGTCCAGCTCTGCGCCGTGATCGGCGTCCTGGTCCTCGCCGTGGTCTCCGCCGGGGTCTTCGCCGTGGTCTTCGCCGGGGCCTGCGTGGGATCCTGCTCCGGGGGTCGTCGCCGCCGCACCTCCATTCCGGCTCTCCGGAACCGGTCCCTAGTCCGGCGGCTGGAGGGCCTCTCGTCCGGGATCCGGCTCCAGGGTCCAGCTCCCCTTCCCGGGCTTCTACACCTGTACCCACCCCCCCTCGTCGGGCCTCGCTTCCCAGGTCCAGCCCTCCTCGTCGGGCCTCGGTTCTCAGGTTCTGCCCCCCTCCCCGGGTCTCGGTGCCCATCCCCACCCCCCCTCGTCGGACCTCTGTTTCCAGGTCCAGTCCTCCTCCCCGGGCCTCTGTTCCCATCCCCACCCCCCCTCTCCGGGCATCTGCGCCCGTTTTCTACCCCCCTGGCTGCTATGCCCCTCCTGGGTTTTTTGTTCAGCATCCTGGTCCCTCGTCTTCGGGTCCTCTCCCTGGGTCCTCTCCGGGGTTCCGGCTTCCTCCCTCACCTGCTTATGGACGTTGTTTTCGGGTGTCTGGAAGCCACCCGTTGAGGGGGGGGTACTGTCAGGATCCTAGGCCCGGTCCTGGCTGGACTGGGCAGGATGGTAACACTGGGCAGTATCCTCCACCTAACTTTGGGCAATGCCCTCTATCTGACATTGGCCCTCGGCCTGACATTGGCGCCCTACCACCCTCTAGTGGTGACAAACAATCGGTGCGCTCCAGTACACTGGACATCCTGACTACTGTGTTAACTATAATTAATAGTTTGATTAATGTGGTGTCATGGTGTGTACTGTCATTGTCTTTCCCTTCCCTGGTGTGATGTCATGCACTGTTTTGGGTTGTTAGGAGTTGCTTTTGTGTTTAGTTGTGTTTAGTTGTTCTTTGCTTATTGTCTAGGTGTTGTTGTGATTCTGTGTTGGCCAGGTGTTCTTAATTGTTAATTAGTCGGGGTATTTAGGTGTCTGTCTGTCTCCCCTTCGTTGTGGCGACATTCCTCCAGTTACCCCCTGTTCCTCCACGTCGTGTCGCACCGTTCTCCCTCTAGTAAGTCTTAGTGTTTGTTGTTTTTGTATTGTGAAGTTTGTTATTTAGTTTCTGTATTCTCCTTGTATTGCACTGGATTCTACAGTAAACACCCTTCTCCAAGCTTCACTCCTCACCTCTGCCTCCTCCATTCCTTCCCTTTCTGTATTATTGCATTCAACCTAACCCCGTCGTGACAAAACAGGAGAGAAAGAGAGAGCGTAGAGAGCCTGTACCATTGTAAACTCGCACACTTAACCCAGTCTAACCCAGCTGCACACCTAACCCGCATGAGTCACCAGGCCCACCTAACCAACTCAATAACGAGGGAGCGTGAGAAGGAGAAAGGGGGGACAAGAGTGAGCGCACCACAACCACATCGCATTCCCCTAATGCCCACCTGTGTCACCCCAACTGTACTTAAACTACACCTCCACTCCTCCTATCACAACGCCCTACGCTTCAAACGCAATGCTCCCAACCTACTAATGCCTGCCCCATCCCCTAAACCAGGGGTGGGCAACTTTGTATATGGTGAGGGCCACAAAATGTCCACAATCAATCTGGGGGGCCGCATTGTTTATCGGCAGTCGCGCCAGTAGTACCCCATCGCCCTAATAGTCACAAGGTATATAATCAATTAATAATTTGTTGTAACTTTGTTTTTATTCCATTTCAAATGCATTTAGTAATGCAATTTCAACTTTATGAATTTATAAACAGCTGAATTTAAAAGTATTGCTGTGTAACCCCAAATATATACAAAAATGATCAATTATAATTAAGGCTTCTAATAAAATAAATGTATGAACTTAAAGCCCACTGCTCAACAAACACAAAGCAGCATTCCTGCTGCATTTCACTACAACAGTAAATCAAAAGTGCAATAATAAATGATTTTGTTAAATGTATAAACTTTTATCCTGCTACTAAACAAAACATTATAACACTGAAATGCATGTTATGGATATGAAGTACTCCGGAATGTTTTGTTTAGTAGCAGGATAAAAGTGTATACATTTAACAAAATCATTTATTATTGCACTTTTGATTTACTGTTGTAGTGAAATGCAGCAGGAATGCTGCTTTGTGTTTGTGTTATTAGTGTTATCTGAACACTACAAAAGTAAACAAGTAAAGTGCAAGTAAACTAAAGTGCAATACTACATGCCTCCCATTGACCCTTTATCAAACTGGCATGACATTCACCCTCGCCCCACAGTGTGTCAATAATGGTTATAATAATAATAATAATAATAATAATAATAATAATAATAATAATAATAATAATAATAATAATAATAATAATAATAATAATAATAATAATAATGGTCCCCTCTCTACACCTCTCCATCATCTCCCCCCCTCTCTACACCTCTTCATCATCTCTTCCCCCCTCTCTACACCTCTTCATCATCCCCCCCCCCCCTCTACACCTCTTCATCATCTCCTCCCCCCCTGTCTTTAATGAGACACTTGTGGTCTCTCTTGTTGGCGCACAATAGCAGGAATGTCAACTTCAATGTTTGTGCATGCAATCTGCATCAGATGAAATAATGTTTCATCCGACAGCCTGTTTCTCTCCTTTGACTTGATGTCCTTCATGTTTGAGAAATTGCTCTCACATATGTATGTGCTCCCAAACATACTGGCCATAGAGAGGGCAAAGTCCCTGAGGAGTGGGAAGCGGGGCTCAGGTAGCAGTTTCCAAAACGAAATTCCCCTCTCATTTCTCTTTGCTTGAAAAAAAAGGATCTGACTGTAGCTCGCACAGTTCAAGCTGCAACGGTGGGGGCTGCTCTGACACGTAGCGGTGAGGGGGCCGGCAAACAGCGCTATCCGTGACTGCATGCCGTTGAAATCTTCAAACCGATCATTGAATTGCATTTGCAGTGTTTCAATGCCGCTCCTGTACTTTCCGACGGCTCAGCCATCGGATTTCTGTGTGTAGCTGCAAGTCGCCATAATCAGTGTCCATCTCTTCCAAAATGGAGACATATTTTCTATGGTTTAGTGACCTGTTGCCTCCACGAATTAGATTGGTAACCTTGGTAACCAAATCCATAGCATGGCTGTAGTAGTCAAGCTTCTTGGCACAGAGAGCCTCCTATATCAGATACAAAAAAAAGAAAAACGATTTAACGACTCTCGCATATAATTTGACTACACTCGACTCGCATTGGTCATTATTAGTGACCCACAATAGATGGAAATTATGTTAGCGAACTTACCTGATGTATAATGCAGTGCAGCATTGGACACTCAACGCCACTGCCTTAGAAGCCCGGCGAATCCAGTTTATCAAAACCCCCATATTGCTGCACGGCACTTTCAACAGCGTTTCATATGTCCACACTAGGGCTGACCCCTATTAGTCAAATAGTCGACTAATCGATCGAAAGGAGCCATAGTCGACTGCCAACTCTTCTTAGTCAAATACAATACAAAAAAATAAAAAAATAAAAAAGTATTATAATTTTATTTTTAATTTTTTTTTATTGGCCTGGGGCCGCATGGAACGTCGGTGAGGGCCGCATGCGGCCCGTGGGCCGCCAGTTGCCCCTCCCTGCCCTAAACCAACATCTGGGTCGACCTCCGGTCCTGTGCAGACGTGAGGTGCAGAAGAAACGGAGTCCCCACAAGCAAGTTCAGAGTGGTATTTCGGCCGCTTTACCTAAGAGAACCCCTAAAGGTGGTTTCCTCAAAAGCTCTGTCCCACAAGCTCCAGTAAATATACACTCATATAGTCTAGCTTAAAATACCATTCATCAATATCAAAATAAAAACAACAATATACATAACCGAACCACCAATAGTAAGCCACCCTAGATCCCAACATGACAAGGTAGAGAAAGAGCGAGAG